>NW_024875721.1:1835-2529 GCF_018340385.1 Cyprinus carpio
AAACTACCCCAACCCCCTCCAGCTGAACTGATTTCGGTCTGTTTTTTGGCTGCGAGGAACGGTGTGTTGTCATGTCACTGGGTTGAAACATGCCTGCACTCAGCAACCCTACTCTTTTTATTCATTATTTTTTCGCACCCCATATTATTATTTTCACAAGACCATAATAATAACAAATTATAAATTGATAATGAATCATTATTTTACGAAAATCATTGTTATTTGTGAACGTAGAATTTGCGGAAGGCTTTAAGACCAAGCGGAATCCTCTGTCAGCTGCTCCCTCGCAAACTGACCCAACATTTAGCAAGGCAGGAAAACATTCAGTCTGCCTGAAGGAAGACGTATTTCATTGTAAGTGAATGCTGTTAAATAGAGAGTTAAATAGAGAGAAAAAAAAACTAGTGTAGGCTCTTCTCTTCCGGGTTTGTTGTGAGCGTGTTCACAACGCTGCTGACATATGCTATTGGACCTCGATGGCGCCGCAGACGGCTGCTTCAGTGCTTGGCTCTCCAGTGTTTGTACTGTTTTTGTTCGTTTTTCCTGTTTTTTGTTTGTCAAACACGATCAGTTTCACCAGGGATGAACTGCTGAACATTTTTGTCAACTGCAAGCCATACTATTCGCCGCAGGAGTTTCACTCGTTCATTCTGGTGAGTGTCTACATCCCTCCGCAAGCGCACGTAAGCCTGGC
>NW_024875721.1:2574-2713 GCF_018340385.1 Cyprinus carpio
GTGGTATTTAAATTTTCAGTTATTTTTGTTATAAGAAAAAAAGTTATTTAACCTGTTATACTGTATTNAAACACCGGGACTCTGTTTTAATCATTCTTGGGGACTTTAATAAAGCCAATCTCTCCCGTGAACTGCCAAA
>NW_024875721.1:2787-4264 GCF_018340385.1 Cyprinus carpio
CATCATATACCACGATAAAAGCATTAGCAATTAATCGCAACAGCAAAATTTGATACTGACATATCCCTAGTGCGCTTTTTGGGTCTAAAGGCTTTGTACAGCTGTTTAAAGTAGCCATGTGATAACAAATCAATCGATGCAGATGTGATTAAATACATGTGTCCTTCTACACTGAATAAAATATAAACGCAACACTTTTGTTTTTGCCCCCATTTTTCATGAGCTGAACTCAAAGATCTANTACATCCTATATTAGTTTCTGTGAGGATATATGCATTCCTTCCAGGACTTATTTAACATTCAACAACGATAAGCCATGGTTTACAGCAAAACTCAGACATCTTCNAATTTGTTTAAATCTGTGTTAATGAGCACTTCTCCTTGGCCACCTCACAGGTGTGGCAAATCAAGATGCTGATTAGACAGCATGATTATTGCACATGTGTACCTTAGGCTGTCCACAGTAAAAGGCCACCCTAAAATGTGCAGTTTTATCACACAGCACAATGCCACAGATGTCGNAAGAGCGGCTAAAAGGACCTACTCTAAAAAGCTGGAAGACCAGTTTACTTCCAACGACTCAACTTCAGTATGGAAAGAACTGAGAGCCATTACCAACTACAAGACGCCATCCCCCTGCACTGAGGCTAATCAACGACTTGCTAACGACCTGAATGAGTTTTATTGTAGANTATCGCCCTTTTAGGGCTATAAATCAAGATTTTTTTTTTGTTGCATACAGTCTTTGTGGTCCACAGACTTTAGACCAGGACTGTCAAACTCAGTTTCTGGAGGGCCACAGCCCTGCGGTGTTTAGTTTCAACCCTGGTCTAATGGTGCGTTCAAGTCATGTCAGATAGATTGTATTTATGTTTTCACCAGTGCATTACTGAGTAATGTAAAATATAACTATAAGTTACATATACAAAATATTATATTATTGTATAATTACCATAGAATATGTAATGATTCAGTTTACATCAAATTCAAAAACTGAATTAAAACAGAAAAAAGCAAAAACACGATGCATATTATTTATTCATTATTTTGTAGATGTAGAGTTTTAAAAAAAGAAGTTGAATTTTATGTAGAAAAGTTGTTCCGATCAAAGTGACCTGAACACACCTGATGTTGTAATTTTGACTTCTCAACTAGAAGATATGAATGTCCCAGGAGGACTTGAACGCAGCATAACACACATACCATCTAGTTCTCAGATAAGCCTGAAGAACCTGTTTAGCTGGATCAGGTGTGTTTAATTATAGTTAGAGCTAAACTCTGCAGGGTGTGGTGCTCCAGGAACTGAGTTTGACACCCTGCTTTAGGCTTTGTAGCCTATTTCAGAAAATCAATACTTCAATACTTCAAACACTTAAACGATGATTTATTGTCAATCATTTAATCATTATTCATATAGTTAGCAATACTCAATTTAGTTTTAGTTCAACAAGACATGGATTATGTTTTAGGCATGTGT
>NW_024875721.1:4524-4596 GCF_018340385.1 Cyprinus carpio
AAAAAAAAATACATAAAAAATGATAAATGCATAATGAAGAAAACTCAAGCTGGTTCAGTCCAGTACATGTTC
>NW_024875721.1:5181-5716 GCF_018340385.1 Cyprinus carpio
GTCACTCAAACACACAATCTTAGTCTTATGTGAACACAAATGTTAAAATAAATCACAGACAACACGAAACAGCAACGAAACCACTTCATTCACTTAAAAATAAAGATATCAAACACATATCAGAGAACATACATCCTTCAAGAGAAATACGAAAGCAGAAGTTACCTGCAGCGTCGACTCACCTGCGCGCCCTCGTCAGTGACGTCACACGCATTCTCCACTGCGCGCGACACTGACCCTGGATCCCAGTATTGTAATTTTCTGTACCCCATTACACTCTGCTTAGATAAAAGTTACGTTTTTAGGCTGCTCTGCCTCTAACAACGCTCGCCAATGTCAAAATGATTGAGATGGAGATCAAATGAAAGTGGGCGGGGTTTGCTGTTCACTAGAGCGCAAATTCCAGTGATGTAAACTATTTTTTTCCCCCACAAATATGGCCATTTTGAATTACAGATATAGTATCATTTAGACGATTTATGTATTCCTAACTGAATGTGATGAGACAGGAAACCTGCATTTTCGATGTAGGCCT
>NW_024875721.1:6288-6973 GCF_018340385.1 Cyprinus carpio
TTATTTATCTAACACACATACTTACTGTACCTTAAATTTTTTTGCACATAATATACATGTACATACACAACTGCTCATTGTAATATACCTGCCATACANATTAGGAATAAAAGTGTGTTTGTAAATATTTAAAAATATTATTTGCAAACAGTTCAGAATGATCAGCCTACTTTCCAATTAGAATTTGAACTAGAATATAGAATTATAGTTATATCAATATTGCATTGTTAGTTCTTCATCATCAGTTAGCAGCCTGTGTTTGATAGCAGTCTTTCCTCTGAAAGCATTTGTAAAACCGCATTTTTCCATCTTATAAATATATCTTAATTACAACCTATGCTCTCAATGTTAAATGCAGAAATGATAATTCATGCATTCATGACTTCAAGGTTAGATTATTGTAATGCTTTATTGGGTGGTTGCTCAGCACGCTTAATAAAAAAATTACAGTTCAGGTTTCTGTGGAGGACTGGGCTTTAAAATGTCTTAAAAATATACACACCTCTTCTGTTGACGTCAAGCACCATCTTATTCAGTGTAAGGTGTTGCATAGATTGCCTTACTCAACTATTATTACTCAACTACTATTTCCTCTCTCTTAAATAAGTGTGAATCTGTAGAAGGTTCTCTTGGTCATCTTTTCTGGGCATGCTCAAAACTTCTGAAATCTGGTCAGAATATATAT
>NW_024875721.1:7648-7783 GCF_018340385.1 Cyprinus carpio
GAACATACCTGGCAATAAAGCTCATTCTGGTTCTGATTTAAATATTTGCTACTTTTTTTTCTCAATTATTTGTCAAAACTAGTGACAATGTTGACATTTGCAAAACCTATCTGCTCTCTATTTTTACTGTCACTT
>NW_024875721.1:7818-7926 GCF_018340385.1 Cyprinus carpio
CGAACCACATGGATTTTGAATGCAGCTTCCAGAAGACAAAAAAACAGATGCCTCTCCAGAGATGTTCAATCGGGTTCTGGGCTCTCGCTGGGGCACTCAAGGACATTC
>NW_024875722.1:0-1464 GCF_018340385.1 Cyprinus carpio
AATAGATTATGATCCACAAATAAATGTAAAGCTATTCACAAAAAATAATCGTATCCACAAATAAACAGAATGAGATCCACAAATATATGTTAGGAGTTTAACAAAAAATAATTAAATTCACAAATATATAAAAATTAGATTTGCTAGTAAAAAACATATTCACAAATATGTTTTTATGTCACAAGCACAAATTTTACCTGCATTCATTTGTGAATTGCTTTCTGCGCATTTGTGGATTTTGACACAATTCTAGGAGACGGGGGTAGCTGCAGCCTGGAGCAATGGGCGTGCCGAAAGGTCTCTCATTGGTGAAAGGAGTTTTACTGTTTTGGCCAATCAGCGGTAAATATACATTTACGTAATTTCCTTTAGACAAGAGAAGGTAGCGGCGATAAGACGTGAGGTAATTATTCATCATACGTTTATCTATACTTTATATACCACAAATATGTATATTAAGATAGCTTGTTACAATACGATCATAATTTTTCCTTTGCGTTATATCTTGCAGCTTTTAGTAATTAGTTTATTGTTGTTGACAGACATACTGTATGTACAGTGAGACAAAACCATATGAGCGCATCTGCATCGAAGGAGGCGAAGTTCCCCCTTTCAGAAATATAAAAGGAAATGACCTTAGAAGTTGCATTGTTTTCAATCCATTAATTTATCTCTATCAACATAATCACACACGATATTTGTAGTAACAATATATTGTAATCTTTATTTGCTGGAAAATGACAATCAGTCAAATTTGTGTTTTAAGCACACCTGACACATCCCTAAACCGGGAATTTAAAGCAGAACGTGCACCACTCGCAGGTTATTGTAGCATATGTAAGATCACTGCCATATGCATCATTTATTTTTGCACTGTTAATCAATTTTACATTTTCACTTCAATGCTCAGGGAACATACTGTACTACAGATATTTAAAATCTTTTTTGTATCTACTCACTTTTTCACTGCCTGACCATCATCTTAACTTATGTTTACATGAAGTTCAATGTTTTTTTTATTATTTGCATGTCACAGCACCTTGTTCAATAAGTATTTAGATGTTTTCTCACATCTGTCAGGGGTCTAAGCATGATCTGTTTCTGTTGTTCTGATGAAGGGGAAACTTGTGTTGGGGAGGGATTCGGTGTGTTGAGGCCCATGTGAATGTGCACCACCAAAGTGAGTATCAGAAAACACCTCCAGACACCTGGACTGTCAAAGACCACAACAGGGAGAACACATTCTCCTGGAGGCGCTGAGAAAAGCACGGAAGAAACGTCTGTGGAGGGGATGTATTTAAAAAGCACCCATGCTTAAGTGACACCTGCTGGAGTGAGGTATAGTAAAATAAATCATCAACTGTAAAATATCTTTGTTTCCAAATCTTTTCATGCAATATTTTATTCTTCCTGTACCCTTTTTAGCCCATCTGTTAAAAATGTAAAACAATAGTTTTAGAAAAC
>NW_024875722.1:1620-1699 GCF_018340385.1 Cyprinus carpio
TATTTTTATTATTTTAATGTAGGGGGACCCTGCTACACTCTTTCCTTCCATACAGCTGATGGATACTGACTGTAAAATG
>NW_024875722.1:2118-2403 GCF_018340385.1 Cyprinus carpio
TACATATGAGTAAATATTGATTGAAACAGCATTACAGTATCACGATCACTGTTATGAACTCAAAATCTCCTTATGAGAAAAATACTGCACTAAATTAAATATCTGGTTTGCTCGTCGTTGGTGTTGATTATTAAAAATGTTTCCAATTTTTGGTAACAAATTAATTAAACACTGATTTGTATATTCAGTCAACATTTATGTTCTATAATTCACATATAACAAAATTTCATAGTGTACAACATTTACATAATTTAAGAGTATCAGACAATTTCAATAACGTCAAAT
>NW_024875722.1:2626-2793 GCF_018340385.1 Cyprinus carpio
TCTGTGAAGAAAAAAAAAAAAGTGACACAAACAACACAGTAAAAGAAAAAAAAATGATTGGTTTATAAGTTATACAGTTTATATATTATGTCATATTTCATAATATTTGTCATGTTTTGGTTTTGTTCTGTGGTTAGTTTTCTGATCGGAGTGTTTTCTGGAGGCTC
>NW_024875722.1:3020-3126 GCF_018340385.1 Cyprinus carpio
GATTTTAGGAGTCTGTGATTTAACACTTTTTAACACATTTCCACTGAGCTTGCTCCACACTGATACCAAGGGCTCTTTTATGCCGCATGGCCTTTAAACATGGTCT
>NW_024875723.1:0-794 GCF_018340385.1 Cyprinus carpio
ACAAGCTGTCTGAAAACATCAGCAGGTTCAACCCGAACTCCACAGAGGGCCACGGCATCCAGGTTTTACCTGCAAGATATCAATTTCATCTGGAAATGGGGCCTCGTAATGACGACAGAGAGACAGATTATACATCCCCTCAGAGCCGTCCAGTCAGAATACGAAACTTCCTAGATGCGACAGCCCAGTCAAAACAAAGTCAAACTACCTGCGACCCCGGTGAGGTCCTGATTAATGAGTTTACAGACCCAGAGTCTGAACATGGACTGTTGACGCCTTGGAAACCAAACAAGATTAGAGCAAAGAGACTCCACAAACTTACTACAACCCGACTCCGACAAGCCTACTTTGGTGCACACAACAAAGCCCTGACCTTGAAGGATGTGAGACTTCAAAGAAGCCTCTTCCTAAAGAGATCTGCACCCTGGAGTCAGCCACCATCTAGGCGTCATGGCCTGTTCACACTCCATGACCATCCAACAGTTCGTGACCTAACACAGAGGAGGCCTATAACAAGCAGAAGATGGCCTCAAAGAAGGTAACAAAACCTCCACACTCTTGAACTCTGTCAACAAAAGACTCAAACCTTGCACTGGACGACACCAGGCTGGCATCCACAACGCCTGGGGAGTCTTCAAAATCAGAGCACAGAGGGAGCAGTGACACCCATGTCCACAGCCACTCCAGCCAGCCGCTGGGAATCCATGGGACCAGCCACGCTTCTCAAGAAGCCAAAAGGATAAGAACAACTGGAAACCTAACCAGACATCCAAAGGTAATCACCTGACTCATCC
>NW_024875724.1:0-2349 GCF_018340385.1 Cyprinus carpio
AACTCTGGGGGATACTGTGAATCAGCTACGTCCCAAAAAGTCGGAGGTTCCGTTAAATGAGGTTCAAATATCAATTAAGTAACTAACCACAAAAGAAAAGAACTCACCCTGTGAACAGGAAGAGGATAGACAGTGTATGAATAAAAGGAGGACAGCTCAACTCACATTTTGCAAAAAAATTAAGCTCCTTTATACTCTTCATACTTCCAATGACAAAACAGTGCTGAACTTTGACAAAAAAGTATTTGTTTAAAAAATGTCATAATAATGATTTTCTAATGTCTAATTATAAATCCAACAGCATACGATGAAAATAACTATACATACATATAAGTGAGTGGAAAAGGCAAAAAGTGAACACATGAATCTTTGACACTTTTCACCATTGACTTGCAGAATATTTTCTGTGACGTTACTGTTAGACAGTGCTGGGAAGGTTACTTTGGAAATGTAATAGGTTACAGTTTACAAGTTTCACTATTTAAAATGTAATAAGTAGTGTAACTGCGCTGAATTGCTTTGTGGCAAAAGTAATGTAACATATTTTTGAATTAATTTTTGATTACTTTTTCTAAATGTAAAATATTTTCCTTTGTTAATCATTTTTGAATCATTTTAAAGCGAGGCAGGTTTTAGAAAGCTTTACAGTAGAACTCGCTTTACTGATTGTGGCAGGCTTTTTCCAAAAGTGGCCATACTTAAGTGGGTATAAACCAAGGCAATTTTTAAACCACAGCCACCACAAAAAATCGAAAGACTTTGGCACGCTTTTTTACTTTGAGATCAATCACAGTTCTGGATTTAAATTTACAATTCATTCTGGTTAAATGCAGAGTTATCATAACAAGAAATAGTTTGATAGCTATGATACTGTTTTTAAATCAGATCTTTTCACAGCTGTGACAGGAAACACTGGCATCTAGGCATGGAGCCAGTATGATATTTTGGCGGTATGATAACCTTAAGCAAAAAATTTCCGCGGTTTCACTGTATCACTGTATTGTCGTTACAGCTCTAAGAATGATATTTATTTTTTAAATGACTGGGTAAAAAAATATTTTTTCCGCTGGACACATATTTGTTTTTGAGCAGCATACAGAATATTAGAAAAAAGTAGAAATTAGTTTTCTTTGATTTGTTTCTAAAAAGAAAAAAAAAAAAGACTGACATCTTTATTTAGCCTAAATCTGTAATTATAGTTATTTTAATTTTAGTTATATAATTCATATACATATGTTTATATCGACTTCATATCATTTTAGTTATATAATAATAATCATACATTTTTATAATTTGATTTTTATAATAACCCCACTTTGAAACAAAAACAGAATGTTCTGACAAGCTTTGTGAGAAATTATACTACATGCCTGAATAGAACAAACAGCCGCAGAAACTCTGAATGAGATGCAGATTCACTCTCTGACAGCAGGAGTGCTTCTAGATTTACCAGATACAGACCAGATACAGCGTTTCCTTGGTTACCGCTGTAAACAAAGGCTGGCTGGTCGGCTGAAACACTGCTTTAATATGAACTATACAGAGACCAGATGAAAAGAAAATCCCCGACGTAAACTTTTCTGAAGACAGTCAACTCCCCTAAGAAACACATTCATGTATACTCCATCCCCCCAATCAATATTGAGGATTTTCGTCCCATAGTTAGATGCATCATGAACAGTGAGTTATCTGTCTGCAGCAGTATTTTTTCTTCTGTCGCGTCCGTCTGCAGTCTTCTCCTGGCCACGCAATGGTACTTGAGGCGTTAACGGAGCTTCATATCACTATTCTCGCAAATGACATTTTTGGAAAATGATTGCATTGCACAGCGCAGTTTAGTACAAGTCAAGTCAAGTCACCTTTATTTATATAGAGCGCGTTAAAACAAAAAAGATTGCTCCAAAGCAACTGAACAACCTTAGAGTTAGAGATAAACAGTGTGTCAATATTGCAAAATGACAGTTAAAGGCAGAATTTAAAATCAGCGATTCAGATGATGTCATCATCTCCGTTCGTCTTTAAATAATATCTGTTGCGCAATAGATATTCAATCAAAGTCAACGATATACGCTGTAAATGGCGTGTGTCCCCCACCTAAGCAACCCAGAGGCGACAGCGTCAAAGGAACCAAAACTCCATCGGTGACAGAATGGAAAAAAACCTTTAGGAGAAACCAGGCTCAGTCGAGGGCCAGTTCTCCTCTGATGAAATGAAACCAACGAAGTTCAATTCCAGGCTACATAAAGTCTGCTGTGCCAGAAGAATCATCTGTTTCCTGTGGTCTTGTCCGGTCGGTCATCTGAGACAATGTCTTTACAGGGGATCTGTCTCTGGGGCTCTAGTTGTCCT
>NW_024875724.1:2531-2612 GCF_018340385.1 Cyprinus carpio
ACAGAGAAACAAATAGATACATAATTAGCGTAGCTGCTGTTCCAGCCAAGTAAAATTGATTAGTTTAACCCAAGCTAAAGA
>NW_024875724.1:2670-2771 GCF_018340385.1 Cyprinus carpio
TCTAGATTTAAACAGAGAAACTGTGTCTGAACCCCGAACATCAGGAAGGCTATTCCAGAGTTTGGGAGCCAAATGCGAAAAAGCTCTACCTCCTTTAGTGG
>NW_024875724.1:2831-2964 GCF_018340385.1 Cyprinus carpio
TTGGTAGAAGACTAGTTAGGTACGCAGGAGCTGAACCATTAAGGGCCTTATAAGCAAGTAATAATATTTTGTACGGAACTTAATAGGTAGCCAGTGCAGAGACTGTAAAATTGGGGTAATATGATCATATTTT
>NW_024875724.1:3346-3443 GCF_018340385.1 Cyprinus carpio
CATCATCAGCATAACAGTGGAAACTAATCCCGTTTTTTCTAATGATATTACCAAGGGGCAACATGTATATTGAAAATAGCAGAGGACCTAGAACAGA
>NW_024875724.1:4158-11129 GCF_018340385.1 Cyprinus carpio
GTTACGTATTGCTGGAAACTAATCCCGTTTTCTAATGATGTACCAGGGGCAACATGTATATTAAGAAAATAGCAGAGGGACCGAACGAATCCTTGTGGCACTCCATATTTTTACTGGTGATAAATGGGGCAGCTCCCCATTTAAATAAACAAAGTGGTAGCGATCCGGACAAGTAGGATCTAAACCATCTTAAAAGCCTGCCCTTGGATACCTGTATAGTTTTGTAATCTATCTATGAGTATGTAAGTGAACTATGAATTCGAGCGCCTTTCTAAGATCAAGTAAAACTAGCAATGAGATGCATTGTAGTCTGATGCAGAAGCAAGTCATTTGTAATTTAGCACAAGTGCAGTTTCTGTGCACATGATGGGCCTGAACCCGACTGAAATTCTTCATAGAGATCATTTTTTTTGCGGGAAGGAGCACAATTGAGCAGACACAGAATTTTCTAAAATTTAGACATAAATGGAAGATTTGAAATGGGTCTGTAATTTTCCAGTTCCACACTAGGATCTAGTTGTAGTTTCTTAATAAGAAGGCTTAATAACCGCCAGCTTAGATAGTTTGGGGCGTGACCTAAAGATATGACGAGTTAATAATATTGAGAAGCGGTTTTTTCTGCTACAGGTAACAACTCTTTCAGTAATTTGGTAGCTACAGGATCTAATAAACATGTTGTTGGTTTTAGATGCAGTGATAAGTTTATTTAGCTCTTCCCTGTCCTATAGTTGCAAAGCACGGCAGTTAATCTTTGGAGTGCGATGGATAAAACTAAAGTATTAGATGCTGTAGAATCACGTTGCTATTGTATTTCTGATGTGTATTTTATCAGTGAAGAAATTCATAAAGTCATTACTATTTAACTGTGAGGGAATATTTAGATCGGGTGGCGTCTGGTTATTTGTTAATCTAGGCCACTGTGCTAAATAAAAAACCTTGGATTGTTTGGTTTGTTTTCTATGAGTTTGTGGATATGCTTTCGGCCCTGGCAGTTTTTAGAGCCTGTCTATAGCTAGACATGACTGTTTTTCCGTTTCCCGCCAGTTCTAAAAAAACTTCCAAGTTAGTTTTTTTCTCTCCATTTGCGCTCAAGACTCACGAAGTTTCTTTCTTGAGAGTTGGAGAGTATGGGTATTACTGTTGTACCATGGCACGAATCACGTTTTTCTCTAACCTTTTTTTCAATTTGATGGGGGCAGCAGCTTCTAATGTATTAGAGAAGATAGTGCCCATGTTGCCAGATCATTTTGTCTAGTTCATGTGTATTTATGGGTACACAGAGCAGTTGAGGATAAATCAGGCAGGTTATTTGCGAATCTGTCTTTGGTGGCTGGAACAATAGTTCTGCCGGACGATGTAGCGAGCTGAAATACCATATGTAGTTATTATCATCAATGTCAGCAGAATCAACGCGATACAAGGGAAATGGTCAGTAACATCAATCACTTTGAGGTGCGATATCTATATCAGTAAGATCAATTCCATGCTTTATATAATTAAATCTAGCGTATGATTAAAAGCGATGGAGTGGGACCCGGTGACATTTTGCTTTACTCCAAAACAGTTTAATAAGTCAGTAAGCGCCATGAGTCCTAATGCATCATTTGTATTATCAAGCGTGAATGTTAAAATCTCCGGAAAAAATTAGCGGCTTTATCAAGCGGTAACCAACAGGTCTGAGAGGAAATCTCCAAATTCTTTAGGGGAATTCTGTATCGGCCCTGGTGGTCTATACACAGTAGCCAGAGCAAAGAATCTGATAGATTTCTTTTGCATATCTGACAGTGTAACATTAAGCAGAAGTATTTTGAATGATTTAAACCTGTATCCTGTTTTCTGGGTAACATTGAGAATATCACTATATATTGTTGCAACTTACCTCCCCCCGACCAGTCTGGCCGGGGCTCATGTTTATAACAGTAGTTTGGTGGAGTAGACTCATTTAGGGACCAATATAATCATTTTGGTTTTAGCCAGGTTTTCAGTCCAAGCAGGAGTACATCAAAACTATTATCTGTGATCATTTCATTTACAATAACTGCTTTGGGTGTGAGTGATCTAATGTTTATGAAGCTAAACTTTTAGAAATTGTTTTTGTTCATTTATATTTTACGTTTTCTGGTTTTAAATCCGCGATAAGATTTTTTTCTTGATCCTACATTAAATTTATATTTTTGACCTCACTATTGAGGGAACAGACACAGTCTTAATAGATTGGACAGCGCAAAGTACTTCTAACATTTAAGCGGGTAGAACAAAAGCCATCATAGCAGTTATTTGAGAAATTGGCTTACTAGTCAAATGGAGTGTAGAGTCCTGGAGATGTTGTCCGAGGAGGAGATCCGCTCGACTCTGCTGGGGTGCAGGCCATCAGTCGCGAAAAAAGCCTAGGACGCTCCCAGAAAAGATTCCAATTATTAACAAAGAGCAGTTTCTGTTCTTTACACCATGACAATAACCATTCATTTAGAGCAAAAGTCTACTGAACCTTTCGTGTCCTCGTCGATCACGTGGGCAGTGGGTCTGACATGATGATCGTCGCCGCAGTGGGCATCTGTGCTTGTGAACCGTCTCGATCAGGCTCCTGAAGTCCCTCTTCAGCATCTCCGTCTGCCGCTGCGTGGTGTGCGTTAACCCGGCAGTGAAAGTGTTTACGGCCGCTCTGGGGCTCGTCGGCCTTCAGGATCGGTGGTATTCTGGCGCGAGAAACATCGAGAACCGCGAGGCACCAGGGGAACAGTGAGTGTGCACTTTACAGCCGGCTAACCGCCGCGGGGCGTGTCGGACGATGGAGTCTCCCCGCGATCACAGAGTCGTCGTTCCGTCTCGCGGAGGGGATGAGCAAAGCCGTTCCGTGTGGAGATCTCGAGAGACCCGGAGGAGAGGTCATCGCCCGGGGCCTGGCTCGCATCCTCCGCTCGCGGATGCTGCCAGGAGTCCCGTGGTGTCCCGGCGCCCGGACTGTAGAAGGACATCTGGGCAGATCGCGTCCTGCGGGTGCACCCGGGCCTGTGCAGAGGAAACACCGCGGGGTAGAGGTGGGTGGGACTGTTAGTAGCGCGCATGCATACTTACCCCTGGACTTGTGAAGGCGTCAGACGTGGGGTTTCAAGCGCGGCTCTCCGCTCTCTCAGCTGGGCTGCCTCTGCTCCAGGACGTAATCTGGCTTATCCACTGATGGCCTCCAGCTTCGAGGCTGCATTCACGGTGTTCGTCACCTGCACTCCAAAGAGTAGACATACATACGCATGTTAAAGCAAGTAACAGTGAGTAAGACAATTTAGTAATGTGTGTGAATAGAGTGAATTAGCAATGAAACGCGGGTTTAGCGACAACTTCAGCTGGCTGATGCTGGCGGGGGCTATAACGCTACTAATGGACTTCGGAAAATCAAAGAAATAAAACTAGTGATAAAGGCGCTCTGAAGTTGTTTTTGTTGTAGAATACGATAGAGGATATATTCTACAGTTTATAGAAACGTAAATAATGGTGTGTATAAAATAGATTTTCAACAATAAAAAATGAAGAGCGATAAAGAAATAACGTGGCGGATGCTCACAATACTAGAAGGAATACGGCAGGCACCAAAGCAGGAAGTGGACGAAAAAAAAAAAAAGGACCATACAGTATATTGGGGGCTTATATAAGGCTCGTTCCTAAATAGCTGAGGTGCCCTAAACCAGTTAGGGCTTTCTACGTTAATAAGCAAGATTTTAAAATCTATCACGATGTTTGATAGGGAGCCAGTGCAGTGTTGACAGGACCGGGCTAATATGATCATACTTCCTGGTTCTAGTAAGAACTCTAGCTGCTGCATTTTGAACCAGCTGGAGTTTGTTTACTAAGCGTGCAGAACAACCACCCAATAGAAGCATTACAATAGTCTAACCTTGAGGTCATAAACGCATGGATTAACATTTCTGCATTTGACATTGAGAGCATAGGCCGTAATTTAGATATATTTTTGAGATGGAAAAAATGCAGTTTTACAAATGCTAGAAGCGTGGCTTTCTAAGGAAAGATTGCTATCAAATAGCACACACCTAGGTTCCTAACTGATGGCCGAAGAATTGACAGAGCAGCCATCAAGTCTTAGACAGCATTCTAGGTTATTACATGCAGAGCTTTTATGTCCTATAATTAACACCTCTGTTTTTTCAGAATTTAGCAGTAAGAAATTACTCATCATCCAGTTTTTATATCGACTATGCATTCCGTTAGTTTTTCAAATTGGTATGTTTTTAAGCCCGGGCCGCCAGAAAAGAAATATAGAGCTGAGTATCATCAGCATAACAGTGAAAGCTAACACCGTGTTTCCTGATGATATCTCCCAAAGGGTAACATGTAAAGCGTGAAGAGTAACGGCCCATAGTACTGAGGCCTTGCGGTACTCCATACTGCACTTGTGATGGAATATGATACCTCTTCATTCACTGCTACTGAATTGATGGCGGTCATATAAGTATGATTTAAACCATGCTAATGCACTTCCATTAATACCAACAAAGTGTTCTAGTCTATGCAAAAGAATGGTGTGGTCAATAGTGTCGAACGCAGCACTAAGATCAATAGCACTAATGAAGAGATACGACCACGATCAGATGATAAGGCGCAGGTCATTTGTAACTCTAAGGAGAGCAGTCTCAGTACTATGATACGGTCTAAATCCCTGAATATGAAGTGTACCCGGGCCTTAAGTTCCGGGGCAGCTCAGCAAAGTCGGCCATCCTAAACCTGCGTGACTGACGGCTGGCTGTACTGGAGGAGACGGAGTCAGATGATGCGCCTCTACACTGCACTTTCAGCCCGAGCAATTCCTACCTGCTTTCAGTCATTGAGGAGACATGGAAAACAACTCATACGCCCAGGGAGCGGTATAATGGAAAAATATTAATGGTTTTGAAACCGCGGCATTTTCAAAATAGCGCTATACCTTGAAACTGGTAATCGACTCCATGCCTACTGGCACACCCAACAATGCCTTGGGGAGGAAAAAACGATTGTCTGGCATATGCATAAACCCAAATAGGAAATAAAACGGTTATTGAATAAGCATCCTTATTCTGTGTACTAAACTCCTGAAACATTAGTGCCTGCCGTGTTGCAGAGCAGTCAGTGCAATTAAAATAAATCAATCAAATCTGTATGTGTGTTTTTGTGAAAAAATTCAAATGGAACCCCTTTGTAGGTATGGCATTTAACTTAATAATTTAACTCATAATTTAATTACGCACTTTATATAAGTAACTTTGTAACAGATTGCACTTACATTTATTTGTAATTAAATTGCGTAATTCCGTCACATGTAATAGTTCCTCCCCCAACGCACAATTGTTAGGAATAGAATATATGGGGAGTAAACACTGATCTATTGTTGCCACCAAAGTAGCAAATCCTGGACAAGCCCCTGAATCAATCACATACAGCTCATATTGTTTCCCAAACTCAGAGGCGTGAGTCTCTTCCTGCAGCTTCAAGAACAGCTTTACTGATCAGCAGCTTCCAGTGTGATTATTAGGGTGAATTGTCAGTGTCGTTGCACTTGCCAGACCTTTGTTGTGATAAACGGTAAAGTGTGTTCAAGCGCTAGCAAAGACAGTGTAAAAAAAACTCTTTGAGAGAAGCAGATTCAATCAGCAGAAGTTAAAAGCAGATCGTAAGTGTATTTATTTTCTTGTCTCGGACTAGCCATATTACGCAAGTTTTCGTATCTTAGGAAATGCTATGTGTTTGTTTACTGTGTTGAGATCGTGCTGCGTTTTGGTCTCTGTACTCGTATCGCATACCTTGTCAGTGTCGTATGCGCTTGACCTTAGACAGTGTTGGCTCCATTTTTGATAAACAGTAACATTGTGTTCAAGTGCTTAGTTAAAAAGGATATGAGTGTATTTGAGAAATATGCTCTTTGAGAGAAATCTGAAGAAATCAGTGAAAGTTAAAAAGCAGATTCAAGTTTATTTATTTCTTGTCTCATTAGTGTTAGTACTAGCGCAGTTGTCGCGCTAGGAAACGGCTTGTTTGTTTACTGTATTGAGAGCTAATTCAATTTGGTGCCTACACTTTTCTTAATACCTTATCCAAGGTCCATAAGCTTTCTTAGTCCTTTGGTATGATAAACAGTAAAAATTGTGTTCAGTTTTGCTTCAATTTCCGTTCTGTCTGGCCGGGTGCATAAAAATAAGGTTAGTATACTGCTTACTGGCTGCATTCCCGCTACCCTCCCGATTAGCTACTACTGTGACAAGACTGAAGAGTGTAAAGCTTATGGAGGAGCATGCGAATCCACCAGGCAGGGACACTGGAAGGGGGACATAAGCTATGCATTTTATTCATCTCTTCAACATTTGCTACACCTTGGTTTCACTTCTGTTTCAGTTTTTATGACCAACTCTTACTATGTTTTTCCATATCCCTACTATCCTCTACCACTTTCGCAAACCGACGCAATCATCATCCTGTAGAAACTTTTTCGTGCCTAACCTGCAATTACACTACTGCCTCGTCTTTTTTGTTACACTTCTTGGATCTTGTTCCTAGCGTGGTCTCTGGAATTTCCAGTGAGGTAGGTACTCCGCCTAGTATAATGGTTGTGAACTACTTCAGCAGCCACCTAGATAACCATCTAGGCTGCATACTTTCACTCTGCTTGCGCCAAGAGAGTGTTTTGCATACAGCTACTACACCAAATCAGGCAACATGGACTTATGATCCCATAACACTGCTCTCCGTCCTTGATCATGCTCACTACTGGTTACAGTCGTCACTGTCACCGCACGCTCAGATATTCCACTCACTCTTACCTCATCATGGTTTTCCGACACATACATCAGCCCTACTCATGTCCCATCTTTCGCCGTTCAACCGACGCCTACACTCACCTCTTAGCCCCTCCCGGCCCTATCCGTGTACATAGGGTTTTCAATCTGTGGCGGTCTTCCTTCCCTACAACATCCGTTAGCTATCGGGTGAAG
>NW_024875724.1:11330-11418 GCF_018340385.1 Cyprinus carpio
CCCCCTTGGTTATCTGATGTTCTATGCGAACATTGTTCTAAGCTTAGAGCTGCTGAAAGGGTGTGGCGCAAATCCAAAAATACTACTG
>NW_024875724.1:12526-12836 GCF_018340385.1 Cyprinus carpio
TATTAATCCAGAACGCGGCAGCAAGATTAATTTTTAATGAGCCGAAAAGAATATACGTCACACCTCTGTTTATCAATTTGCACTGGCTACCAATAGCTACTCGCATAAAATTCAAGACATTGATGTTTGCCTACAAAACCACCACTGGCTCTGCACCCCTTTACCTAAATTCATTACTTCAGACTTATGTGCCCTCTAGAAGCTTGCGTTCTGCAAGTGAACGTCGCTTGATTGTGCCATCCCAAATAAGCACAAAGTCACTTTTATGGACTTTTAAATTAAATGTTCCCTCCTGGTGGAATGACCTGCC
>NW_024875724.1:13035-13187 GCF_018340385.1 Cyprinus carpio
CTAACAAAAGCAAAAAAAAAGACCTCTAACACTAGCTTGCTCTATTTATTTATTATATTATTTAAAAGCCCTTGCTACGTGTACTGCGTTTAAGCTAACTGAGACTTATTATAGCACTTGTATATCATTGCTCTTTTGTTGATTTTGATTGC
>NW_024875725.1:0-245 GCF_018340385.1 Cyprinus carpio
CGAAATGCAAGAAGTGTCAGAGGAGACATCTAGAAATTCTGCATGAGGCCAACAATGAACTGAGTGCTAATGCCACCAAAGAAACGGGAGAGATCACCCAGTCTACCAGCACCACGATAGAAACTCTGTATGTTGATAGACCTACTGGCAGCAGTAAAGTGTTACTGAAATTGTGCAGAGTTCTCATACGCAACGGAGACTTTTCACTAGATACATACGCACTACTAGATGATGGTTCAGAGCGC
>NW_024875725.1:383-1368 GCF_018340385.1 Cyprinus carpio
ATCAAATCAGGGCAGTTTGGCCCGGCAGATGGATATCTTGCCCTGCAAAATGAGCGACTTGGGCGAGGTCGGCGAATGCAGAAGCTGTAAAATACGGAGGAAAACCATGAGGTTGAAGTTGAAGGGTGTGCCCCCTCCTCTGGAAAATCAGTCCTCACCTCTAGCTGCTCCAAAGGCGGTAATGCCTCATTTGAAGGACTGAAAATCAGCTGACACAGAGGAAAAATCCCAAGCATACACATCACCGAGATGATGACTGCTGAAATCAGGCTTTAATAACCTTCCCAAATCCACAGCTGTACGAACTCTAGGGTGGTACATTCCACATCACATGGTCCACCACAACGGAAAGAACAGGATAGTATTCAATTGTTCTTTCAACTTCCAAGGGCTGAACTTAAATGAATATCTTATTCCTGGGCCAACTCTGGGTGCTACCTTGCTGGGAGTACTTCTCCGTTTCAGAGAGCATGCAGTAGCCATTAGCAGTGACATAAAGGGGATGTTTCATCAGGTGCGTCTCCTACCAGAAGACCAACCATTCTTGCGATTCCTGTGGCGAGACCTGAAACCGACCAATGCACCTGATGTCTATCAGTGGTCAGTGTTACCCTTTGGCACCACGTGCAGCCCCTGCTGTGCAACCTTTGCTCTTCGGAAACATGTTGCTGATCACAGCCAACCGGATAATGAGGTACGAGTAGCAGTAGATCGTTGTTTCTATGTGGACAACTGGTTGCAAAGTGTCCCCTCTCTTGAGATTGCCAGACAATTAGTGGATGACATGCGACATCTGCTGGCCAAGGGTGGATTTGAACTGCGTCAATGGGCTAGTAACACTCCCCAACTGCTGCAACACCTGCCGCAGCAAATCAGGTCAGAGAACCATGAGCTTTGGTTTAGTTCAGGCAGGGCCGACCCCAGGGCACTTACACTAGGACTTAGGTAGTGCAGATCCGACACCCCTTGGTTATAAACAGCCGCA
>NW_024875725.1:1455-1565 GCF_018340385.1 Cyprinus carpio
TCATCACAAATAAATCCTGTCTCATACATGATCATATTCTAGAAAAGTGTTTAGATATGATGTGCCTTACAGAAACCTGGCATCAACCAGATGTTTTTTCTGTTTTAAAT
>NW_024875725.1:1716-6353 GCF_018340385.1 Cyprinus carpio
ACCTGTCGTTTTGCAGCAGAATTTCTCCAATTACTCGACTGTTTTAATTTGACACAACTTGTCGATTCCCCAACTCATACCAGGGGCCATACTCTTGACCTAGTTATTACAAACTCTGTTTATCTCAGCAATCTTCTGGTGTATGATCTGGGATTTTCTGATCATAAGGCCATCTCCATGAAGATGTCTTCACTGTCCAGCTTCATCAAGCCCAAACGCCAAATCTGCTTCAGAAATCTGAAAAACATCAACCAAGAAACTATGGCATCTGATCTCCAGCATCTCCTTTCTGTAAACTGTCTACCACCCATGGACTCAGTGGACTATTATAACACCCTCAGAAGCATTCTGGATCTTCATGCCCCGGTCAAAACCAGAACAGTCACTTTCACCCGATCAGCACCCTGGTATACCGGTGATCTACGGAAAATGAAGGCAGCTGGGCATTCCCTTGAGAGGAGATTCAAAAGCACAGGTCTCACTGTGCACAAGCTCGCTTTTCGGGAACATCAAAAGGACTACTCAAAGTCACTTATGGAGGCACGGTCAAATTTCTATTCAAATGTCATCAGAAATAGTCCCGGAAACTCCAAACAGCTGTTCTCCATGTGATGACGATCGGGAGGACGTCATCACCAAAGCGCCCACTTAATATCTGGCTGTGTTGTGTCTATGGGGAAGGAAGCAATGTGTTTAAAGTGTTCATTGACAAAATGTGTAGGGTTTATGTCCCATGGACTATGATTATCAAGAGCTGTGTGAAAGTCACCTAGTAGCTAGCATATTGTAAGTATTGCCTGTAAGTGGTAGAGGCAATAATAACGAGACGACGTGTTTCACAGTACTTTATTGTATAGCATAATTTATTCATATATTTAGAAGTATAGTTGTTGAAGATGTGTAGACCAGTCTTACCTGTCAGTTCCAGTTTGAACATGGAGTGCTCCGGTAGCGCGCGTAACCGGAGCCATCCTGTAATTAAGATCATTCCATTTTCTAAATGGGAGGGGTGCTAGGAGATGTGGTAACATATCCGTTATATGAATAAGTCAGTTTCAGTGTAGTTATGCGGTATATAAGAGGTATTTTTTTTCTTTTTATTAATGTCATTTTCTTTTTGTATTTCTGGTTTGAGGCAATGTGTTTGGTGAGGTGTACATTGAGATATGTGCTCCCCTATGATTGGTTCGTGCCATCATTGTCTGGCGGGAAAATAGCCTATTTAGTCAGTTTGTTTGTGGTTGTAAGGGGAGGGGGCAGAAGGCAGAAACTGTTTGACTTGAAGTACATGTTCGTTGTGAGATGTGTATGAACCGAAAGATCTAATTCTGCAAGTGGTTGAGTTGTGGTTTTGCTGTTGACAGCATTTTCTCCTTTGTGTTTTTGTAGTTTCAGTGCTTGTTTTGTTTTATTATTTATTATTATTTTATTATTTAACAACATTTGAACGCATTGCTCAAGCATGCAGATGGCCTAGGCAAGATTGGGCATTGCATCTTCTTCCGCTGTTAACTGGTAAGGCGAGAGCAGCCTATGTGGCCATGGCTTTGATGATTGCTATAAAAACTATGATTGAGTTAAACAAGCTATCTGACCAGTTTGAATTACAAGGAGGATGTACAGACAAACGCTTCAATCGTACAGTGCCCAGGCGGGGATGAGACTCAGAGACTGCAAGAAGATTGAAAGACTTGTATGAGATGGATGACTCTAAACATCGAACGAAAAGAAAGCTCGGTGACCAGATTGGGTTAGACGCAGTTCCTTAAGTACTTAGTATAGATCTGAGAACATGGGTGAAGCAGGAGATAGCCCTACTTCATCTAGAAGCAGGTGGCAGAGATGGCGAGAGGCCTTTATGGCGGCACGACGATCTTTGAATCAAAGCCCGACGATAAGTGGACAAATACAGGTATGTTAGACCTACTGGTAAGTATGGGGATGGTTTGAAGTAGTGGTCGGACTAATTTTAACTTAAGTTCTTATGTCCCTCACGTTAATTTGGGTACAGACACTAGTAAACATCAGGGGAGTAGTTAATCGGTTACAAAGGTAAAGCTGTAATTGTGTGTCATGCATGTGGTCAGCCTGGACATAAGAAAGTAGACTGCCCCCGTACAGAAAGTTTCCAATACTCGCCCCTTTTTATGTACCAAGACCATTGTTAGAGAGTTCAGGGAGGTAGAGTTGAACAAAGACACAGTCATTGAGGTGAAGATAGGGAATAAAATTTCTACAAAGCTCTGGTTGATTCGGGTTCGAGGTCAAACTCTAGTAAGGACTGATGTTTGAGTGATTGATGGATATATCAAGGCAAAAGCAAACTGAGGAGTTCCGGGTGTATTCCGCGGGATGAGAAAGATACCCCAAGACAGACTTAGTAATTGAAAAGTAGACCATCGGGCTTACAATTTGTCAGTTGGTATAACTAGTAGAGAGCAGGCACCATATCCAGTGATATTGGGTAGAGATGTTCCAGTGCTTGTAGATCTTTTGCAGACTGATGGGGTGGTAGCAGAGCTCGGAATTGGGGGCGAGAAGCTCAGGCTTAAAAGCATGAGGGGATCCTGTAAGCAGTCTGTAGAAAGTTGCTTTGACGTGCACCCCTAAGTAGAGAAGTAATCGGAGTGATAGACGGCAAGAGAAAATGGAGGCACACAAAAATGGTTTTGACAAGTTGCCCAAAACATAGTTACTGATGGAAATGTAACAATTTCACATATTAGTTCAGCTGCAGAAGACAGGATCAAAACATGAAATCTCTGTTGAAAAGGCAGAGAATATGACCTCTTCATGTAATGGTACAGAAATAAAGATCGTGTTTGTAATTCGGGATGACACCTGTATGTTCGGGTGCTGAGGGAGAGGCCAGTAGTGGTTCCAGAACCGATAAGATCAAGGTGTTGGGCAGTTGGGGGTATCAGTGCCGTGGGCAGGACACCTGGGTGGTAGCACGAATCGCTAGCCAGAATTATGGCAGTAGATTTTGGCTGCCTCAGGCTCTACATGGATGTAATGGATTTTTGTAGGTCATGTCCGTTAGTGTCAAACTAAGTAGGGAAATTCCAGCTAAGAAGGGTGATAGAGCACAGCTCTAGGTTCAGTCTTCCTACTCATATGTCCCATTCTCTCGAATGCTATGGACATTGTTGGTCCATTGCAAAGATTAGTACAAGGGCAATCGGTATATCTTCTAGTGGCGCAGATTACGCAATCTAGATGTACCCAGAGGCAATTCTCCTCAAAAATATATAAAGGACAAGGACAAAATTGGTAATGCCCCTGATTTTCAAATTTTTTCAGGGTGGGGTTATACCAAGGAAAATACTGTAATTACAGACAGCGGAACAAACTTTACGTCCAAACAAAATCAAGCAGGTGTATGCATCAGCGCCGCATGTCCTTACTCCTCAGACCACACACTTACTTACTCCCTGTGACCGACGGGAATGCTGGAAAGATTCCACCAGACATTAAAATCAATGCTGCGCGCAAATTTGGGTCTGAAAACAGGTGCTGACTGGGACCCACTGGCTCGCCTTATCTGATGTTTGCTATTTTTACAGGGAATGTCCCATACAGGTTTCCATGTGTGGGATATTCATACCCTTTGAGTTACTGTAACGTGTCAAGCAGGTTCGTGGGCTGCTAGATTGTTCTAAAAGGAGGCATGGGTAGCAGATAATGGAAGCGAGCACATAAACATCTTTTATCTTATGCGTCCTCACAGAGGCGTGGAGGAAGATGGGATCTCTATGGTGTGGAAATGGTGCGGAGTAATATGACAAATGACCAGGAACAGCAAAAAGCAGTGATATGACCAAGCAAGCAGAGTAGTAGAACTCTTTCACCTTCAGGGCCAAAAAGTCTTGCTTTTGCTTTCCCACATCAGACAGCAGCTTATGGCCACATGGCAAGGGCCATATGAAGTGGTACGGAAATTGAGCTCTACCAATGTATGAAATCTTGTCTACACTGACGCATTGAAAGGAAATACAGGTATTTCATATAACATCTAGTAGTAGAGTTATTTCTTCAGTCATTCAGACATAAAACAACATACACAACAGAATTATTATAGTACAGCGATGACTGACGGGGTTTAGGCTGAAGTGGAAACACTTATTAATGCTAACCATATATACACCAGATTTACATACCCAGCAATGAGGCAACAATAATCAGAAGTAGCAAAGTGGGAAAGCAAATGTATCCAATTATCTAAGAATATTACCAGCTATATATTAACAGCTCCATTAGGACAACATATAATGAAATTTTCAAATGTTAAAACCATTACTATAACATTACACAAGTCACCTTGTTAATTTTCCTCTTAACATTTCATTACCTTAATTCTGCCATGAATCATTTCATTATACACCGGCCTTCTACTTATTTTACTGGTATTTAAACTAAACAATATCATTCTAATGCAATATAGCTACCAATCACATTTGGTTTAAATTTTTTTTTGAACATCCTTATTGATTTAGATTGTTTTAATGTGTCATCCAGGCTTTTCCATAGATTTACTCCTCTAACTGAGAAACACCTCCCTTTGGTATTGGTCTTGGCCTTATTTTTTTGATAGACCCCGATTCCTCTCAAATTATATCGAGTCTCTCTGGGCTTAA
>NW_024875726.1:0-193 GCF_018340385.1 Cyprinus carpio
AATAAAGAAAATAATTTATAAAACACGCAAGCCTAGCTCACAATAGGCTATCACTTTTAATGCGCCGATGCAAAGTAAACCACATTTTCTTTTTAATAATATAACACATAATTCATATATAATATATACATATATAAATAATACTGCACACTATTTAAATGTGTCTAATCTAAAATATGGTGTAGAGAAAATA
>NW_024875726.1:199-320 GCF_018340385.1 Cyprinus carpio
GTAGGCTTGACATTTATCCTGCTTGAATTCGTTCTAAGAAACGCACATATCTTCATAGGGACTACACTTTCATCTGTGAATATTAAATATTTTTTCTTTCATTTTCCCCGACTGCAATCAA
>NW_024875726.1:706-777 GCF_018340385.1 Cyprinus carpio
ACGGTCTATAAATAACTAGTTCTTTGGGGTCAAGTTGTGGTTTTTTGATGAGAGGCTTAATAACAGCCAGT
>NW_024875726.1:1044-1136 GCF_018340385.1 Cyprinus carpio
TGAACTACTTTACTTCTAAAGTCAATACTATTAAAGTCATTACTGCTGTGATGTTGAGAAATGTCAACACTTGTTGATGCTTTATTTTTCGT
>NW_024875726.1:1490-1616 GCF_018340385.1 Cyprinus carpio
CGTGATGGTTCTACCATACTTGTAACAAGAAGTGGAATTTACAGTATGGTTATATGAAGTTTACACAAAACTAAATAATGATCTGAGATATCATCACTTGGCTGCATAATTTCAACACCATCAACA
>NW_024875726.1:2020-22479 GCF_018340385.1 Cyprinus carpio
TGCCGCATTGCTGCATTTACAGCCCCGCGAGGCATATCTAGGTGAAAGGAGCCCCTATGTGCCGAGAATTAACTGACTTGTGACGGAGGTGCGCCAGTAGATCGTAGTTTAGCCAGCTCACCGGCTTCCTGACCTGGGGCCTAGCAGTCGGGGGCACAAACTCTAAGATCATGGGTGGTTTCTAGAGGAGAAGAGCGCGTTCATCCCAGCAGGTGGGATGAAGACCATCTCTTTCAACAGGTCAGGCCCCAGCCCCAAAAGTTTGGTCCAATTGTCTGCGAAACTGCGTTATCTTGACATCCAGCCACTGAGTGATGACAATCTACAGGTATCTCATCGCAACACGGTAAGCAGGGAGGGGACTAAAGGTATTACAGTGTCTGACATCATGCTTGCAAGATTCACACACCTCTTTAATGCTATTTCTAGTCGATCTCCACTGCATGGTCGAACGCCATTAGCCTGTGTGAATAATGTCAATCTTACTGTATTTATGTTTAGCATTAGCCAGCACTTTTAAATTTGCCAAGATGTCAGGGCGCCCCGTAAACATTGGGGATCATGGTGGCTGGTGTCTCTATTTTCACGTCCTGTACAATAGAATCGCCAATAACTAGAGCACTTTCATCAGGTTTCTCAGTGGGTGCGCCACTGAGTGGGGAGAACCTGTTTAATGTTTTGATCGAACAGAAGAGTGGTGTTTAGACTCCACGACTATGACCACCACAGTCACCCAGTTGCCTGCTGCAAAGGCCCTGTTACCGAACCTAACAATGTACAGGACTCCCTGAGCTAGACGCATTCCAAAGCCGTGATCTAGAGCCCCCCTCACATTCTTACTGTCCTCAATTAAAGTTTGGATGCGTGTCTCTAATTCTGAAATCTTCTCTGTCATCCTAACTATTCCCTGCCATTTATCACATGTGAAATCCCTCATCACCCGACAGAGATAGATAAACTATACATGTGGCAAGCAGTGCAAATAACAATAGCAGGAGAAGCTTCTACTCACCGTGCTTGATGAAAGATTCTTACCACAGTTGTTTGATGAACTTGTGAAAACCAGAGAGAGGAGAGGAGGGAAAGAAAAACAGCGATAGGCACAAATGGAAACGCTAATGACAAGCTAATGAGTGCTAACGCGCGATGCAGGTGCACTGCACTCGGCGGATTTAAAATAAAAGTGAACGATCAAATTAATCAGATTAGATTGATAGATAATATCAGAAATATGGTGGGAATTAAGTTATATTTTATCACTTTAAACAACAGAGAGTGATAGTAATATAAAGATTCTACAGAAAAACAAAGCTACATGGAGCTACGATCACAAAACAGCAGCACGGCAAGCAGGAAGCAGGGACTAACACTGTCCAACAGCTTACACCCACCAACCACCAGATAGACAGGAGCTTTGTTATGTAGGGATTTTATATACAAAGAGGAGATTTTAAAGTCTATTCTCTGACAGATCGGCAACCAGTGTAGGGATCTAAGAATTGGAGTGATGTGTGTTCATGTTTTACGGCACTCTTAAAAAGAAGTCCCGGCTGCAGCGTTTTGGACAAGCTGAAGTCGCGCAATTTGAGATTTAGATATACACAATATAAAGATTTACATCCGTAATCTAGACGATACGTAACAAACGCATGAACAGCCATTTCTAGAGTTTTAGGAGTGGTGAGAAAGTTTTTAATTTTTTAGACAGTAAACAAAGCTGATAGACATATATTTTCTGTTATTGGGTCCAGTTCTATCAAATTTGTAAATGCTGGTCAACAATAATACCTAGGTTCTGAGCACCCGTGAGGATCTAAAAAAAACAGATTAAACTTTCTAGCTCAGGCTTTTACACTGAGAGTTCTAATTTGGACCGAAAACAATCACCTCGAATTTGTCCTCATTTAGGAAGAGGAAATCTTGGGCTAGCCATAATTTAACTTCATCTAAACACTGGAGAAGAGAAGTGATCGCAGTGGAGTTGTTTTTCTGATTGGTAGATAGATTTGAGTGTCATCAGCGTAGAAATGAAAAGACACACCATGTTTTCGTTGTAGAATAGAGCCCAGAGGTAGCATGTAAAGAGAAAATAGAGAGGGATGCTAAAATAGAGCCTTGTGGAAGGCCACAGGTCAGAGGAGCAGGGGAAGAGGAACAACCACCGGGTCCCACTCTATATTAAGTGGCGTTTAAAACTATGTACTTACATGGCAAATTAAACATTTGATACAATGTACTTAGGGCTGTAACTAATTGTATTTACATTGTACTTACATTTTAAGTACCTGCTTTGATTTATCTGTAGTTACTCGTAGTGTACTTACATTTCTAAGTACACTTCTTTGTAAGTACACATCGTAATTGCAATATTGTAACTACAATTGTAACTACGCTTACAGTTTCTGTTAATTTTTTTGGGGCAGTTATGTTTTTTTTACACATGTAAAGCATTATTGTTCATGCCTACTTGTGTGTGGATACTTATTATTCAAACCATTTAATAGTCCAGGTGTTTGCCAAGTGCATTCCAAACAGCTTCATAATAGCACGCTCTTGCTCTGCTCACTTCAAAGTCCCACACTCAAGGGCTCTGCCCTTCCAAGGGAGTAGGATATAGAGATGATCACTTCCATTTGGAATTTGCCCATGACCCGCTCGGTACGAGAATAGACATACTGTTACACCCTTATTTGTACAGCATGTATTATTCTCAGTTGATGTTAGTTAAAATGTTCTTGTTCATGTTAATTCACAGAACATTAACCAAGGTTGTCAGACGCAACATTTGATCTTAAAATGTATTACTAAATGCTGAGATTAACATTAACTAAGCTTAATAAATGCTGTGGAATATTGTTAATTGTTAGTTCATGTTAACTAATGCAGTTAACTAATGTTAATGAATGAAACCTTATTGTAAAGTGTTACCAGAAAGGGTCCGAACATGCTTTGATACCCAGGAACTAATGTGTACTTGCACTGAAAATACACAAGAAAACATGTTTTAATACCTAGAAGTTACATTTAAAATACATGAAGTCTGTATCTATGAAAGTAAAAGTATACTTTCTCAGGGCTCCAAACTGCCGACTACAAAACACTCGCATTTTTGCGACCATAAATATTAATTTATGCGAGTGACATTTTTGCTGAGGTCGACCGGTGGCGACTACCCGCCGAGAGCACCTCAGGATTTAACCACTAAAAAAGTTTTCTCAGGCGGATGATTTGCTTCATTCTAGCAGCAAAGTCAGGCCGAAGGTTAATACACACAACTACAGCGAGTGTGGACCTGCCGCGTGTACAACAGCTTTCAGCCGAGATCGGCCCATAGAGAAAAAGCCGTCTGTCAGCCAGAAGTGTTTTGTAGAGTCGGCGCCTGCTCTGGCCCATTATCTTCTCACCGATGCCGAGACTGAACCGACAGAGACGCATTTCAGCCAGAATCAGCCCGAGTGTTATTGCTATCTGGGTATCTATATTTACATGTTACAACTTACAAATTTGAATGTAATGCCTTTTTTCCTAATTGTTTTGCGATCAAATCTAGATAAACTGAGACAATGCGCATCAAAGTTTTAGTGGAAAAAGAGTTTTAAAACAGTCCTCATCTCTGGCGCATAATCAGTGCTGACGCACACAGTCTGATAAACGCCAGCTCCGCTGTGCAGCGAGAGAGACGTAAGAAGGGAAAGTGCAGAAAATACAGCGTATTTGAACAAACTAGAACAGGTAAAGCTGTCAGCTGTGTGGATATTGGCGATATCGTTAACAATTCTCGTTTATAATAATTACTAATATGGCTTCTTCTAAACAAGATCTTGGTCTGTGTTCTTTTAATGCGTGAACTTCATTATTTGAAGTGCAACTGCCAGCCCAGTAATCGAAAAAAAGCTCTGTGCTTTAAAATTATTCCGAATTCATAACGAAATTCAAACAATACAGTTTTGGCGCCTCCTAATGCAGCAGACGCGGGTCGCTTTAGCGCTCAGTTCAAGGGCAAGTGAACCCATTTAATCTTTCTCTTTACTAATATAGTACATAATGAACATGAATTAACATCAGAAGGTAGGCTATTTTATAAGAGATCCTACAGTACAACTTCCTGAAATGTCTCATGTAGGAGGAGCCCAAGCTACACTCAGTGGCCAAGTGATGCTTATGCTCCATGATACTGGTACAGACTCTGTGTAATGAACAATTCTTGTGACTGTAGATTTCAAGCTGGAAAAGACATTTAGTTCCCACTTTAAGTGAACCTTAATTCCCAGGTCATCTACAAGATGGATTAAAATGCTGATAAAGTCAAGAAAAGATGAGACCTAAACACATGACAGTATGATTGAAATGTTGAAATGTGAATAAATAAATAATAATAATCGTAAAATAAATAAAACACGTTTATTCTGTGGCACCTAAAAAAATCATTGGCTCCTAAGTTTTTTTCTTATAGGAGCCAATGGCTCCTTACTCGATTTTTTTGTTTGGAGCCCTGTTTCTGTTAAAAACTATGTGAGCACATTCATTTATATTATCAAGCAATCTGGATCTACATATAATTACTCTATTTGATATTAGAACAAATAAAAATTTTAAATTCTGTTCTACATGAAAGTACTTAAGAGACAGAATATTTATAAATTGATATGTTCTGCATGGCTACAGATTAATGGATTTTGAAATCTTTTCTTATGTCATGAAAGAGTTGAGCAATTACTCCTTGTCTGTTTCGTTTGCCTAACCAGTGATACCACTGAATACATTTCAAATGCTCTTTCAAGAGTGGAGGGCTTTTGTTGCCTCTGTGCTTGTTAACCTGTGACTTGATGCTTTGCCACGCACGCTCGATGTGCTGTGTGTGGCAACCAGTGACTGGATCAACAAAGTTTTTTGAATGGTTGACAGTAAAATGCCTGTATTCATGTCTAGGAAGAGCCTGATATGCTCTCCAACAGTCACTGAAAACGGTGGATCCTCTTCTCACGTGCCTTCTGATAATGGGTAGTAGAGTTTGTCTTGAGCGGTTTTTGACAATCTTCAAAATGGGCAAACGTCTATGGCCCTTCATTTCCAGTATTCCAAAAACCCAGTTGTTTCTTCTCCATGTAGTTCGTAAACGACCACGGTTATACTAGAAGAAAATAATCAAATTTTAGGTACATAAGAGATACCCAAAATGTCACCAAATATCTAATTTTTTAAATAATAGACTGTGATGTTTAAATCCTGCACTTTTATTTCACCCTGTGTGTGTGTGTGTGTGTGTGTGTGTGTGTGTGTATATATATATATATATATATAAATAAAACCACTACCAGTCAAAAGTTACAATTTTTTATATTTTTGAAAGAAGTCTCATGCTCATTAAGCCTCCATTTATTAGATTAAAAATACAGAAAAAACAGTAATATTGTGGCTCAGTGGTAAAGCATTGTGTTAGCAGCGCAAAAGGTCATAAGTTCAGTTCCCAGGGAACTGGTAAAAAAAAAAAATGTATAGCTTGAATGCACTGTAAGTTGCTTTGGATAAAAGCGTCTGCTAAATGCATAAATTAAATTATTAAAAATGTTGGGGTCCGTAATTTTTTTTCTCCTTTTTTTTTTAAATAAATTAATACTTTTTATTCAGCAAGGATGTGTTCATTGATAAAAAGTGATAGTAAAGATTTACATTGTTTGTTGGATCTGATGTCCAATGGCCACGAGACAAAAAGAAGAGGGAACAGTTGTACTAAATTGTACTAATTTACTCTTTAAGATGTTGACTATCGATGATCAAATACACCATGTACATATTTACCATCAAAGTAGATCACAAAATAGCAAATAAAATATACATATAAAGAGCGTAGGCCTACGCAAAATAATAACCAAACAAACTGAATTAGTTTAACAGATTTGGATTTCAAGGATACAGATGGAGGCTGGTCTCACAAATATGTAGCGAAAACAATGAGTGCAACAGTCCGTGTTGGTCTCCACAGTTCTTTAAGATGTTCAGATGTGAAGCTGGTCGTTAAGCTGCCGTCTCAGGTCCCCTGATGCACGATGAATCTTCGGTGATGACGAATGCAAAGTCTACGATGCACGTTATTGATTTACCCCGTTGCTGTGTATGACTCTGCTTATTATGAATCTAATAAGCAAATAAACTTAATCAGTAACAGAAAACTGCATAAATGTGCGATGACGCTAACAACAGAAATTGCTGCATCATTGTAACATAGCTGTATAATGGGCGATCATTCTCGCCCTCATAAAAAACGCTATACTTTACATAATTGAGGAAACACACTCATTTTACATAAATTATAATCTAGCAGTGGTATATCAAGTTAAACAGTGAATAAATGGCATAATAATAATAAAATGTTTACTCAAAACGAAAACTCACGGTCTTCAATGACGCACATTCCAAAATCGTCATTAAGGAAACTTCAACGAGAAGTCTGAGACAATTAAGCATCATCCGCTGCCAATCGAGATCACAAATATCCTCCCTGCAGTTCACAAAGTGAAATCGCTACAGAAAGATATTTTAATTTGCATTATTTTGCTGCTTTACAGGGAAGACTGCAGGACCTACGCTTTCACTCTGCCGTTCGCGCATTGAAACTGATCCGCTCTCGCGCGATGGCCAAACAGGCCACGCCATCTCAATTCAATTCAGTGACCAACATAATAGCTGTACAGCCCTTATAATGAAAGAACACAAACTGAACATGGGCTTTTTTTTACACACACACACACACACACACACACACACACACACACACACACACACACACACACACTTGTTACAAGACTGTAACAACTTACAAATGTAAGTTTTTCTAAACATCACAATTACTCCTATATGGGATCTCTATTATGACACTTCAGTTGTGACAAATGCATAAATTGAGACCGCATCTACTGAAGATAACTAGCAAATATGGCCAAGACAAAACAGCTCTCACACAATTTCATCAAGGGGAATAAGATGTTTGATCAGAGCAGCTGAGGAAAACCCTCAATTTACTACAAGAAACCTGCTAGACGAACAGATTGGAAAGCAGGGGAAAACATTTCAGCGCAGACAATAAGAAGAAAATGCAAGCATTGACTTCATGTCTGGACACACTGAGGAATGCCACTCTTGTCCAAGAAAGCCTAAATGGCTTACTTGAATATGGTAAAAGGAATTTGGATAGACCTTTTGAAATTCTGGACGCATATTTACAAAATTTTACTTTTTGGGGGGTTCAATATTTTGTATATGGATATTTAGATTAGATTTAGATTAGATTTTTTTTTTTTCCTTTTAAATTTGTTCATGGCCCATTTACCTTCCTTTTATGTGCAAACTTTGACTCATCAATAGAAACAAACTTGCGTCTTGAGTTTCCACCAACTGTAAGACCAGTTCTTATTCTCAGTCTCTGTAGTGCAGCTATGCATATCTAAATAACATAATGAAAATATTAATGAATGGCATGCAATGTTTATTTGCATTGTTTTTGTAGTCATTACGAAGAAGTACCTCACCTTCCTAAGTGCATTTGTCATTCGCGACAAAGTTCTTGAACTTCTGGCTATCTGATCCTCTAACAGTTCAATCTGCCTGATAAATAAGCCTTTATCTTTTTGATTGGTAAACGGTGTAAACACTAATGATGAACTGGTCATGTTAATTATCAGTGCATGCTCCTCCCGCAATTTGTTTATGAAACATCACTTCACGATTTCACATTTACCTATAATTAAATAAAGGTTATGCATATTTGGCGTGCTGTCCGGGGAGAGAGCTCCGAGTCCGGGGCAACCCCCCCCCGTCCGGGGAGAGGGGTCTGAGCTCGGAGTCCGGCCCAGCCCAGAGTGCTCCCCAAAAAGCAATTAGAACAGGACAGCAGCCAGATACGCACATTTACGACTCCCCAAAAAGCTGGGCTTAAATGTTAGATGGGTGCTGGACGTCCTTTGGTATATAATTGTTGTGGCAGTGTCTAGGAAGAGAATTTGACTTCTGTGGAAGCGTCCACTTGAAAGAGAGCTGCGGCTGTGGGCAAATATGGAAGAGGCACTGCTACGGCAGTGGGGAAAAACAGAAAAAAGGCTCCTGCGGGAGCAGAGAAATACAGAACAGGCTCCTGCAGGAGCAGCAACTGCTGTGGTAGTAGGGAAATACAGAAAAGGCTTTTGCAGAAGCGGGAACTGCTGCGGCATCTGAAAAGAGAAAATTGCTTCTGCATAAGAGAGCACTGCTGCAGCAGATTAAATTACAGACAAAGTCTCCTACTTGAGTGGGAACTGCTGCGGCATCTGAAAAGAGAAATTGGCTTCTGCGGAAGCGGCAGCTGCTGTGGCATCTAAAAAGAAAAAATGGCTTCTGCAGAAGTGTAAAGATTAAGGCTCCTGCTGAAGCAGGAACTGCTGCGGCAGTGAGGGAATTTAGGGAAGGCTCCTGTGGGAGGTGACACTGCTGCGACAGTGGGGAAATATGGAAGGGCTCCTGCGGGAGCTGACACTGCTGCAGTGGGAAAATGGAGAAAAAGGCTCCTGCGGGAGCGGGAACAGTGTGGGAATTAGGTAAGGCTCCTGCCCGAACTGCAGTGGCAGTGGGAAAAAAATAGAAAAAAGTTCCTGCAGGAGCAGCGACTGCTGTTCGGAGGGATGGAGAGAAGGAGGGGCAAGCATGTAGGGGGGGGAGGAGGAAGAATAGCTGCCGGAGCGTGCTCACGCTTGGGATCAGTGTTAATTTAGTCAACGAAGATGAAAAATAATCATTAACTGACATATTTTCATCCCAAGATAAAGACAGACTAAATCAAAAAAATGCCTGTCAAGGTTAGCGCTGCTTGGGATGGCTCCAGGGGCGGAAGAATGGGGAGGAAAGAGAGGGTGAATGGCGGGCATCGGGGCCTGCACCATTGATGGAGGTGACTTCACACTGGGGTTAGACTGTGGGGCTGCAGGCCATGAGTAGGGGAGGGGGTTGTCGGAAAAGGGGTGTGGATGGGTCTGCACCGCTATCGGAGGCATGCTCATGCTAGTGTCTGCTACGGGAGCTGGAGGCCACTTTAAAGGAAAAAAGGGGTAATTAGCAGCAGGAGGAAGGTCTGAGATGTGAGGGTCTGTGTTGCAAGTGGAAGCAGCTTCACACTTGCTTCACGTGCTGTAGGCCACAGGAAGGGAATCCTGAAGACCCTGTGTGCAGCCTGCACTGCTAGCGGAGGCAGCCTCACGCTAGCGTTTGCTACGGGAGCTGGAGGCCACTGAACAAAAAATGTTTATTGAAAAAAAAAAAATTAATTGAGTCTGACAGGGGTGGACGATATAGTGGTAGATAAGATTAAACAGGTAAAAAAAAATTGTGAACCGGTAACCTTAGAGATTTAGGACTATTGCCTCCATTAGTCTCCATTAGTGAACATTGTTTTAACAGTTTTTAAGCATTGCAGTTTGAAAACAACTGATATATGTGCGCGCTGTCTCAATTTCTGTGTGATAGGAGCGCTCAGGCCGCGCATCCACTGCTCCTTGAGCTCGTGACCATTTTTGCCTTTCTATTGGCCATAAATTCAAGATTTTATTTGTCACATACACGATTATATAGAGCATATATAACCAGCAGTGAAATGTGAGTCAGGTCCGCTCCATGGACAGTGCAATTATTAAAGAATACAACACAGATGAAAATATACATAAATATAGCTATGAAAGAATGAAATAAAAGTAAACAATAAAAATATAATAAAATATATAAAAAGATGTATAACTGTATTATTAAATATATAATAGAAAATAATGTGCATGAAAGTATACTGTAGTCTTAAATAATAAGATACACAGGAATTTTATATGCGTCAAAATGCCTGTCTTTGAAAAGTATCCTCCTAAACACAATATTTTAGGTCTTAAGTGAAAGTGAACAACAGCTGAGAAAAAAAATACATGTGTTAACAGTATATTGGATCCGGACTTCGGTCTTAAAGGGGAGGTTACCTAGTTTTGCTCCTCTCTGTCGTTCATGTAGATCAAACAGCAGTAAGAGAAAATCTTTCATTAATCTTGACTAAATCACTTTGGTATCAAAGATTTTTTTAATATGATAAAATCCTTATTAAAAAAAAATAATTAAATAACTATCGTTATTGTGATACAAAACTCATATTGTGATATAAGATTTTGGTCATATCACCCACCCCTAAAGCATATTGCGTTGAATCAACCGTACAATGACAGACACAAGCAAGAACATTTAGAAAGCCTATCTTTAACCTCTATGATGATTGATTCCAGAGACGGGATTTTGATTCTCCACATTCCAATGTTGCGAAGGAGGAAGACCAAAAGACCCCGTGCTCTACCGGTTTTAGATAAAAATGAAAGATATGGATCATCCTGTGGTTAGTATTGACTTGATAATAGCTTGTTAAACATTTAATTCACTCTCCGTTATCAATTTACTTGCTTTGCTACACATTTAGCTACATTCACTATTATTTTCACAGATGAGGAGAATGAGGTCCCTGAGCAGTCTGTGGATCGTGAAAGTAACCCAGGTTAGAAATTAATCTTCTGAAATGTATTTTGTACATGCTAACATACAGTTGCATGCAGATGTTAGCTTAATGTAATGTAATGTTATCTTGATGTAACCTATATTAATTATGAGGTGTAACCTTCATAATATATTTAATTCAGTTTTTTAACAATTTTACTATAATATTTACTTTTGTATATGGTTATCAGAACTACATTAATTTTGTTTTACAGATGCCTCGTACCCAGACACTGCACCTGCTGCTAGCTGTGAAAGTGAAAAAGGTGAGATGATTAATGATCTATGTGACTACTACACGATCCTGATGTGATTGTTATATCAAACCTAGTCTTTGATGGAAAATAAACTAAGAGTGATAAAACATACAATGCTTGATGGTGATTAGTTGCTTGCAAGTTCATTATTAATATTGCATATTTGCACGTGTCTATGTTAAGGAGTCCAGGCAGCTGTTGATGAATCATTAGTGGACAACCTTTTGAAATGGATAGAAGCATTAGAGCAAGAAGGTGACTTTCTTAGGCACACTCTTGCATCCGTCTGTGGTGAGTAATGATTAGTACATTTCCTTAAAAAATGATTTAAAAATACATTTGTTAGTGTGAGTACTATACAATCTGGCTTAGTACCTTAGCCATACTTAGTTGTTTTCATTTATTCAGTATTACTTTTTGACTTTATCTGAAACTATTTTCAGTAAGCTAATGTTACTCCTACATTATGCGTCGGGTCAGAGGCCACTCTTCCACCGGAACTAGACTTGCGTACAGCCGTTACCGGAAACCAGTGATTATGGTTTATAAAGTTACAATTATGGATATTTTTCTTACAAAAACACATAGCTTCGCTTCTGAAGGCCTTTATTAACCCCTAGAGCCATTTGGATTACTACTTTTAAAATGGATGGATGCACATTTTTTGGGCTTCAAAATCTCAGGTACCATTCACTCCCATTATAAAGCTTGAAGAGCCAGGATATTTTTAAATATAACTCTGTATTTGGAAAGAAAAAAAAAAAAGTGTCCAGGGTGCTCAAGGAGTTCAAAAAAAAGAGTCATTTGAAGGTGCTCTTTGGGGTCGGGAATTCAGTAGAATGTAGTAGAAGGAAATCCAAGGCACTCTTCTTTAGAAATTTATAAAAAGCCTTTAATGAACTGGCTATTTCATGATAGAAAATTTAAAAGACATAGGGGAAAAACAACCCACGCGCAGTAAGGCACAAACAGCCTTCTTCAGGGTATGTATTACAATCAAACAATTTACTCTTATATAGATGCTAATTAGAAACACCTGAATGAGAAATTACATGCACATACAGAGAAGGTCCACTAGGAGGTTACATAGCAACAAAGGCATATCACTAAAAGGGACTGAAATCTATTTCTTCATTCAAACCAGGGTATACTGTGGCCTGTAACTCATATATATAAAATGTTTCTCTCTGTAGAAGTAATTTTAATCGGTCACCACCCCGAATGCTCTTTTTGATCATTTCTAAACCCTCAACCATTAGGCCTTCTTGATTACTATTGTGCACATTTTGAAAATGTTTTGCCATGGAGTTTTGTCAATTTGTCTGACTACTGGTGTGAGGGCCGCATTCCTAGAGGCCTTAGAATAAAAAAATTTCCTTCTTTTGGCACAGAAGATACTGATTTCAGATTAAAATGGGAAGCCATTTTGAATAAATGCTCATTAGATCTGATCTTGCTAATTATTGAACATACTAAGAAAGAAAAAGAAGTGGTACAAGAAGACATCAATGAGATAAAAGTACAAATCTCTGGCATGAGTAATGATGACACTAAATTGCCATTTGAAAATAAATTGAAACAGGACCTTGAGAAGCTTACAGACTGGATCAGACAACAAAAGATTAAGAAATTTAAGAGAGATGAAAACGACTGTAAAAATGACACAACGTGTACAAGTGGATTAGACCTAATCGCAGAGATAGACAAAGACAGAGATCTGTGTCTTTCAATTTTACTACAAGTGATGAAGAATCTACTTCGATTTCTAATAGGTCTTCACCAGCTGCTTCTACCACGTCTGATTTTTTTTTGGACGAAAGACCCAAACATATAAAACCCAACATAACAAGAAGAAAACAAGGAGAGGCAGAAAACGGTCAAGGACAAAGACAACAACTGAGACAACAACCATGGATTCTCAGGGACCGGAACAAGAGCAGACAGTAATTAACCTATCTAAAACATCTCTTACCCCTGACCATGTGAGTGTGTTGTCCAAAGGACTCTCTTTTTCTCCCACTTACCATACGAATGTGTTTAATACAAAGGTGGATCTATTTAGATTCTACCGAAGCCTTCACCTCAAAGTTTGGTATCATCAATACAATCAGAGGAATGATTGCACAGTTCAAAGATCTTCTTTTAGACCAAAATCCTATTTTATGCCTCCAGTTTCGAATGTGACTTTGACTGCTTTTATAAAAAAGGTGGATTATGATATTGAAAGATTATTCTTATCATCAAATCAAAAAAGTAGGGAAAACTTGACTAAAGCCCAAAAAATCTGCTATCGATCATTTAACAAAGAATGAGTCTATAATAATAAAACCTGCTGATAAAGGAGGAGCAGTTGTAATAATGGACAGAGATAAATATGTTGAAGAAGCCTTACGACAACTTAACAATCAAGATTACTATCAACGGCTGCGGTCCAATCCGATGGACAACATAAGAGATGAAGTAAAAGTCCTGTTGCTTACGGCGAGGGATACTGGGTGGATTTCAAAACAGGAGCATGATTTTCTCTTATGTCAACATCCTAGAATACCCACCTTCTATATGCTCCCAAAGATCCACAAGTCTCTCGAATCTCCTCCTGGCAGGCCCATCATATCGTCCAATGGTTCTCTCACAGAGCCAGCTTCGCAATTTATAGACTTTCACATTAAGCCATTGGCTCAACAACTTCCTTCCTATATACAGGATACTACTCATGTGTTGAAGGTCTTAAGCGATATGAGAATTCCAGATAACTGTTTCTTAGTCACACTGGATGTGGAATCACTCTATACAAGCATTGCTCATAACGATGGACTAAAAGCTTTACAACATTTCCTGACGAATAGACCTATAGACTCTTTGCCTCCTTCCGAGTTCATCATTAAGCTCACCGAATGGACACTTAAAAATAATGTTTTCCTTTTCCAAGACCTATTGTATGTTCAGGTTCGGGGCACTGCGATGGGTGCATGTTTTGCCCCTAACTATGCTAACCTTTTTTTTTAGGTTTGTGGGAGAAGGATTGTGTCTATTTAAACAGATACAGTGATAAGATAAAATGGTGGGGGGAGGTACATTGATGATATTCTTCTGATTTGGGGTGGTTCTTATGATGAACTGTTACAATTTTATGATCACTTGAACAATAATGATAGGAATATAAAATTGTGCATGGAACATTCCAAAACGGCTATTAACTTTTTTAGATCTAACCATTTCTATTGGCAAAGATGGGAAACTCCATACTACTGTATATCGTAAAACAACAGATAGGAATACTATGTTGAAAGCAGATAGTTTCCATCCAAATTGGCTAAAAATAATATACCTTTTGGCCAGTTCCAACGTCTTAGACGGATTTTGTGATACCGATAATGAATATGAAGTGCAAGCTAAAAAATCCTGTCCAAACGATTTTTAGAAAGGGGCTATCACACAGAAATTGTACAAAATGCTTACAAGAAAGCCCAGTGCATTTCTAGACCAGAGCTATTTCAGAAGAAGACAAAACGATCCTGTTCACAGAATCAGGCCTATTTTGTGACAGAATATAGCTCTTTAGCCAATCCCATAAAAAGGATTATACACTCAAATTGTAATCTTATAAAGAGTGATCCGGTTCTTAGAGAAGTGTTTTCTGCATCTCCTAAAATTAGTTTCAAGAGAGGGCTCCAACTCTACGAGATAGGCTAGTATCTAGTCATCTTCCTGCTAAAAAAACAGACCACTTGGCTTAATAGACAATTAAAAGGTACTTATAAATGTGGGTCTTGTAACCATTGTTCTAATATTAAAGAATGCAAAGAATTCTGTAATTTCAAGACAGATAAGAGGTATAACATTAAGACATTCATTAATTGCAAGTACTACTTATGTGGTATACAGGTTATCATGCAAATGTGGATGCTTTTATGTAGGCCGGACCAAGAGACGCCTCAAAGACAGAGTATCGGAGCATCAAAAATGGCATTAGAAAAGCTAATTTAGATTACCCTATGGCAAAACATATTTCAAAATGTGCCACAATAGTAATCCACAAGGCCTAATGGTTGAGGGTTTAGAAATGATCCAAAAGAGCATTCGGGGTGGTGGACCGATTAAAATTACTTCTACAGAGAGAAACATTTTATATATAATGAGTTACAGGCCACAGTATACCCTGGTTTGAATGAAGAAATAGATTTCAGTCCAGCTTTTTAGGGATATGCCTTTTGTTGCTAGTAAACCTCCTAGTGGACTTTTTCTCTGTATGTGCCATGTAATTTGTTCATTCAGGTGTTTCTAATTAGCATCTATATAAGAGTAAATTGTTTGATTGTAATACCCATACCCTGAAGAAGGCTGTTTGTGCTTACCGCCGCGGGGTTGTTTTTCCCCTATGTCTTTTAAATTTTCTATCATGAAATAGCCGGTTTTGATTGTGCATGTTATCGGCCCTGCTCTGCTTGTTCAAACTGTGATCCCCAGCAACAGGCATGGCTGAAAAACAAACAAAGGGACACTCTAAGCCAGAGGGTGTCCAACCCCTGTCTGGAGGGCCACTGTCCCAAGCCGAAGTTTTGCTCCAGCCCCAGCTCCAACAGACCTGCCCGGGAAGTTTCGAGTCTGCTTGGTGAGACCTTGATTAGCTGCTTCCAGGGTGTTTCATTGGGCTTGGAGCTTTAAGCTCGGCAGGACAAGGACCTCCAGGACTCGAGTTTGGACCCCCCTGCTCTAAGCCTATCACTGTTAGGCTTAACCCTAGCTTTACTACCCGCAAGAGGTTTTCAAGCTGTGTGAAAAAAACAGCCTCCGTTTGGCTCGTGAAATTTGGGCACTTATGAGAGAACTGGCGACAGCCCCGGGCAGCCCATTGCAGCTGCCTGGCTTAGCTCAGTCGGGTAGAGCATATGACTCGTAATCTCAGGCGCCGTCGGGTTCGAGCCCCATGTGTGGGCGTATCTTTTGGGCTCTCCTCGCTCTCTGCCCAACGGGTCTCAGTCTCTTGATCTCTGTTTGCTGACGCGGGACACATGTTGCGTTCTGAGCTTCCGCGGGTGCGCTCAAAAGGCGTTGAGTATTGTTTTTGTCAATGCGAACCCAGTGGAGGGGCACCCGCCAGCCCTGTGGCGCCTACCTGGATCAGGATGCGGCTGTTCATTGTGAGATTGAACGAGAGCCAATCGCTGAGCTCGCTTCCTCCATTGTGAGATTTCAGGCTCCAATCGCTGAGCTCGCTCTCCATTGTGAGATACGAGAAGCCAAACCGCTGAGCTCGCTTCTCCATTGTGACATTTCAGGCCCCCAACCGCTGAGCTCGCTTCCATTGTGACATTTGAGAAGCCCAAAAGCTGAGCTGCAGCAGCTCCATTGTGGATTTTGAGGTCAGCCACACGCTGTGATGTGACGCACGGTGGAACCCAGAGCCACTAGCAAGAGACGCTGCTCTGACGAGTGCGCAGATGTAAACTTATCATCGGTGCTAATTTGACCCCACATCATCATTATAGTAGCGATCAGATCGCCCGCCAACGTAGACAGAACATATTTTTTTCTTTATTCAGTTAAGTTTTACCGTGATACTTAATTGGTCGTTGTGGGGGGCTGTATGACCGTATACCTCAACCATACCACGCGGTTCATCGTGAGTCAGACATGCTCAATCGCTTATTTCGCTGTATGTATTATGACCAGTGGGAGTCATTGACACCTAAAGGAGTGTCTACGTACTAACCAGTACAAATAACGCAGCGGAACATTGCTTTATACCGGGCCAAAGTCCGGGAGTACAGATATGCACGAATTAGTACATCACGGTGAGCGGCCGCGCAAGCACAGCACGTGTTTGTGATCGCTAATTCCGCTTTCTGTTGGCGTTTGTTGCACCTGAATGGTTCAAATACCCGCTAATTCATTACGCCAAAATGCCCAACTGTGTTTTACGTGTTGAATAAATGAATAAAATAAATAGACTTAAAATAAATCATTTGGTTGAAACCCGGATGTGTATCAGTATATTGGGTCCTGTGCATTCACGCGCGGCAGCCTAATTTACTCCGCTGTCTGTCATTAATGCAAAAACAAAGGAGGAATAAAAAAAAAAACACCTCACTGCTTTAAAAAGGAACAGTTCATATCTGAGAGAGTGAAGACTATGCACTCTAAGTTTGAACTATAGTGAATATTGTTCTCTTTAATCAACTAATGCCAAATTAGAATCATTATTGTGTATTTGTTTCTGATAGGACAGATTTATGTTTATGTTTAGGCTCAGAAAAAATAATGAAATGAAAATGTGCCTATATGTAAATTTCAATCATTACAATTAGACTTTGTTTCTCTTTTTTTAGTTGCAAATAAGTCACGCTTTGGCTGGTCCAAGTCGACTTTGCTAAACACACTAACTGAGTAGAGGCGGAGGACCCCCCAGCCCCTCTCCTCCACCCTCTGCATCCTCTCCTTCTCTCTCTTCTCCCAGCCCCTCATCCTCCGATCATCTGTGGAGGACTCAGTCTATGGCCTCTGTGAGGGGACTGCCGCCACCCCACTATCCTCTGTGAGGAGCTCCACTTTCTCTCTGTCTTCTGTGAAGACCCCCGAGTCCATCCTCTCTCCATCGCTCTGAAGGAACCAAGCTAGGCCTTTCTACTCCCAGCCCCTCTCCACCTCCATCCTCTGTGATGACCCCCAGCCCATCTCCATCCTCTCTGTGAGTGCAGCCTGCGGCACCTATTTATTGCGATCAGGTTCTATGATATATATTAGTGCATGCCTTTAAACGCAATAACAACTTGTCTTCCATACGGGAGGAGCCTTGGACAGGAGTCCAGCCAGCCACTGCCTGGGGCCACCCAGCTTCTTTTCTGGCTGCCAGGGGAATGGCCAAGACCTCGCCTGTGCAGGACCAGAGGTGGATTGCCAGCACTATTTTCCACGCCTGGCAAGCTGCTGGCCAGATTTGAAGCTGTGGTACGAGAGCCTGTCCCAGCTCTCTAATTTACCACCAGGACACCTACACCTGACAGGTTCTTCACCCATCGTTGATGGTGTGGATGCCCTACCACCATGTGGAAGGTGAATGTTTTCTGTCCAGCTTGTAAGTGCAAAGAACCTGACAGGCTTATGGTGTCCACAACAAGAGCTCCGGAAGGTCCTGGACATCGACAGGTACTACGCGGATGGTGACAGAGATTACTCAGGTGCACTGTGTGTTCTCTGATACTATCTGTCCACAAGTCAGGGGGGGGGGGGGGGGACGGTCCGGACCAGCTTGACCTGCCCGCATTCAGAGAATGCGTGTTCCGCTGATCCTGGACCGCCAAGTGAGTAAAGTAGCTCCAAAGATGGTTATTGTGAAGACTCAATGATACATGTAACTGATCACAGCAACAATGTGCAATTATCAGGTATGCCTGTGACATCCGGTGGCCTACTTAGGCCGCTTCTGACGGACACTGGGCAACAGCCCAGCTCATGGTTGCGGACAGTTGAAAGAGAACCATGGGAGGAATGGCTAAATCGGTTGGCACACTATCTTGGGGAGTGTGCTGACTTTGTGTCGATCGCACTCCAGCCTTTCTCCGTGGATGCCAGGAGCCTCCAGAGCCAATTGACATCCCCACCAGTCGCTGGCTGCTGTCAGTGTACGGCAGGGATATCCTCTCTCCAGAATTGGACACACATAAAGGCCAGCATCACATCCATATCTATGGACAAAATCTTATAAGATGGATTCCACCAAAAAGGTAAAAATTATTTGACTGTTCTGTAATGTTCATATAAATATGTCCGATAGACATTAATATTTGTATTGATAACGACACCACAAATGTCTTGTTAAATTTTGTAAATTCCAGTCACAAAGAAGCTGGCGGCCATGGCGGGGGACAGCACTCTGGTTAACCTCCATTGGAAATGAGGTTGGCCAGATAGTGAACAGTGTGCTGTCCAGTGCAAGAGGGGCCGGGACTTGGCCAGGCTGGTGACGGTTAATGGAGCGGTACGCCAGGCGTCCATTCCACCACCGGTTGATGCTGTTTGTGTACGTCGGCTGCTGTGTGAGTGAGGGGGCAACAAGCAAGCTGCAGACCAGGTTCGGCAAAATGGCAGACGGAGATCGGCTGGACATCTGGCACTTCATGAGGAGGATGCGTGGGCTGCATCACGATGCCATCCCCTCTACCCCACCTTCATGGATGCCTGTCTGCCGCATTATTTTGAGTGGGATGCTGGAGACCTCAGCGTGCGCAGGCACAGAGGAAACCGCTGATGCAGGAGGGTGTGCCAGCTACTTACGACATCCTGATGGACAGGAGCTCAGTAAAAAGGAGGCGAGTCTTTACGCCGCAGGAGGACACGAGCGGTGAGGAGGCCACCATCGCTCATGAGCGGCTGCTGCAGATTGGGGGGGGGCAAATGGGAGGTACCTATGGGGGTGCACACTGCTGGAAGAGGTGCGATGGAGCACCATCTGGCAGGTGCAGAAGAAACGCCCATGTCAGGTGCATCCAGGATTTGCGGGTGTGCCTCTCTACAATGAGGGTAGGCACCACCACAAAGGCAGGGTTCACTCTGACCAGGTATCGGTGTGCCAGAGGGTGCCACATCCCTGGAGTCTTTTCACGCCCCCGACAGGTCATGCCAGGTTGGTGTATAATAATTTCAATTCTGTTATTCATATTGCAGGCTGCATTTTTATTGGTATATTTTCTCCTCTAGGAACCAGGCAAATGCCCACTGAATTTTTAGCTGTACTGATAGCAGGCGTGAATAGGATGGAATCAGGACTTCGGCGGATCTGGCTGCTTCTAGTGACCAGCAGAAACTTCAGCATCCTTTTATCACTACTCCGGGAGATGGCCAACGCGTCAACACCAACAGGCTTCAAGGTGTTTGGTCGGCCTTGTGCCAACTTTCAGGCCACCTGTGAAACACTGGTATGTCATCCCCTATCTGGTTACATATACTTTTGGTTGTGGGTTTTTTGTTTCTTTCTCTTTGCAAACGAGTCTTCCTTGTATTATTATCTCACCAAACCCAACATTGGAGCAAAGTTGATTAAAGTTTCTTCCATCTGTCTGGTGCTGAAATAGAGGTAGTCATGTGTGTACAGATTCGTCAAGTGTTGGATTGACACATGGACTGTTTTAATGTTTTTGAAGACGTGTCTAGTGTATTAAAGCCTGTATCTTTATCAAAAAGACATTGAAAAAAACAGTAATATCGCTGTGCGCTTAATTAACAGTATAGATATATCTATCTATATCTATATCTATATATATTTTTTTGAAACGGTACTTTATAGTGTTACAGAACACATTTCTGTTGTTTCTTAATGCTGATCTTATTTAAACGTTTGTTCATCAATGAATCCCCTGGCAGAAAAGTACATCCAAATTTATTATAAAAGCAGCACAAGTGTTTCCAAAATGGTAATAAACCCAGCAAATTAGACTGATTCTGAGAGGATCATGTGACACTGAAGACGGATTAATGAATGCTAAAAATTCAGCTTTGATCACAAAATCAATTACATTTAAAGTAGATAAAATAGGAAAAGCAGTAGTTTAATCTTATCTAGCATTCACCAGTATAACTGTTGTTACTGTATATTTTTTATTTTAATCAAATAATGCAGATGATGGAATAACGAGCTTCTTTCAAAAAACTAAACAAACCAGT
>NW_024875726.1:23954-24081 GCF_018340385.1 Cyprinus carpio
GCCGCCCTGGCTGCTGCCTCCTCTAACCAGCCTGCTGCCTCCTCCGCCCAGCCTGCTGCCTCCGCCGCCCAGCCTGCTGCCTCCTCCACCCTGGCTGCTGCCTCCTCCACCCTGGCTGCTGCCTCCT
>NW_024875727.1:0-815 GCF_018340385.1 Cyprinus carpio
CCATGGCACCAAACCCCCTCACGAAAGAAGAAAGCCGTCGTGTTTACAACTGTGTTGACAAACCCTTATTAAGATGAACTAAACGCTGGATTCTCAAAAATATGTAAAATATTTTAAAGTTTGCGGCATAGAATCTTTTTTCAAACACGTCCAGAGGCTTACTACACCACCCTGTTATTATGGCAACATTTCTCCACGCCCTGGCGAAATACGCCAGGTGAACAGAAACTAGGCATGATTGGTTGTTTTGACGTAATGCATGGTCAAATGGCATCATGGGCGGGCCTTGGCCAATGAAAGCTGCCATAGATTCCAGACCTTCAGCAGTCAGTCTGAAGGTTTGGCTACGTGAGACTAAGATGTGTATGAATTTCTTCTTTCAGATGAATCCAATCGGAGTTATATAAAAAAATCATCCTTGCTCTTACAAGCATTAGAATGGCAGTAGGTGGGTGTTTTTTTCCCCCAACAGTCCAAAAGTAGTCAAAAGCCCCTTTCACACTGAGATTCCAGATAATACACGGGTAATGTGTCCCGGCAATTGTTCCTAGATCGTAAGATTTTGGTTCATTCACACTGCCAGTGATTTCCCAGAATCTGTGCGTACGTTCACACACAACCCATAAAAGTCCCGTAATGACACGTGACATCAGGATGTGACGTGTAATGTAGGAGTCGAAAACGCTAGGCACATTAACTTTTACTTAAGCTGCCGAACGATCACAGTTTCAGCATGGATAGTGAGGAACTACCTGATCTCTGCTTCATTACAGTGTGCACATTTTTTTTGTCGCAAACATTGATCTGCCTTCAAA
>NW_024875727.1:1031-3257 GCF_018340385.1 Cyprinus carpio
CTAAATTCAGGATTGTTAGGTGTCCTAATGACTGGTTGGTAGAATGCAACTTTCACTAGTGCCATTCCATTGTTTTCTTGTGAATTCTTGGTCATTACATTTAAAAATGTGTTACACCAAACATCTTACTGGAAGTTTTATTTTTGTTGAAAAAAAGATATATACACATTTATACATGATATTATACAAATGTATATTATACTTTATACATTTCTTTCTGGAGAGAATAACATGGTAAGAAAGGTTTTAGTATAAGGAATTTGAATCAGCTGCTTTCAAGTGAATAAGGGACAACAGAGAGCACAAAACAACCACTGATACCTGTTTGCAATTTTTGATTAAATAGCTATCTTGCATTAAAGTTATGTATATGTAACCTCATTGGTTCCACATGACCTTCTCCAAGTTGGAGGTATGGCACACTAACAAGGATGCTAAAGACTGCAGCCTAGTATAAATTGGCTACTAGTGCACCACTTGAGATCAGAGGAGTAAGGTTTACCTTTCTAGCTGGCCTCCATTACATAAATCTAAGCAGTGTTGTTTTTGCGCTTAAAGGCAGCATAAAACTTTGCAACAAATTGCTGCAAAAAAGTGATTGTGTGAACACAAATACAGATTCCCTCACACCAGGGAAAATATAAAATTAAAACTGAGGATTTCAAAAACTGATAAAAACCTGGAAGGAAACTACTGACTCTTAAATTCTGTTAACTTGGTACCTTAGACTGATAAATACCTGTATTTAATACTCAAAAAAGGTACATCAACTCAAACACTGTTAGGGCATGTTAGCTTGATTTTGCATGATAGCATTGGAAAAGTACCTGGTGACTTGTCTCCAAGTATCAGGGCCTTGAATTTAATGGCAACCAGTGAGTTTGAGACCACGAGACTTTTCTATGGTGCTAATGTTTGTGCAGCACTTAAGACACATCGAGTTGGAAAACTAGTTGCCACCATACACGATGCAGTGCCTCAGGTTCACTGCTCTTTACTCTTTTCAAGTGCATTCCTGATGAGGCTTATACCAGCATGAAACCCGACGGTTTGCCATTGAAGTGCCCTTAAGAGTCTACGACTCCCACCCCTAACCGTGTTTTTGCCCTGAATTAAAGTTTTCTGGCACCGATTTAGTCAGTGGTACAAAGTCAGCTTCATACATTTGGCAATTTATAGGAAGTTGTGGGTAGGTTAACAAGTTTGGGCTTAACTTGTTAGTGCCGTAAAACCACAACAAAACAGGACACAGGTGGTAGACTCTTTCAAGATGTAGTAAAGAGGTCACAACCCATTAAAATTTTTTGTTTTTTTTGTTTTAAAATAAAGTCAAGTCACACGGCGTACCGTTATTTTTGGCCATATTTCCTTACATTGATGGGCCCAACAGAAGTCCTGTCCCCCCCACAGATCGGAAGACAAAACACGCAGTAGAAAAAGCAATGTACACTAAATAACCAAAACAAAAAAAAAAAAAAAAAAAAAAGAAAACAGACCTTTATGAGGCGGATCCTTCCTCTTCTGGTACTACAGGTGGTAGTCACAGCAGGCCACCCACCTGGTCAGAATCATCTGCAACAACCAACTGCAAGGACAAACCCCACTTCAAGGCACTTTCCTTAGTCAACCTGTCACTATCCTAGGGGGTGGGGGAATAAACCCCCATTAAAGCATAGGGAATGAACAAGAGCTTCTGTTCGGGACTTGTTTGAGTTGTTGTCTACATTGTCCACTTTTACCTTATGCATGTGAAAGTAGAACCTGCAAAGACCGTGGTTTTTAGACCATGTAGACGCATGATACAAAGTGTTGCACAGTCACATACCAGTCCACTGTCTGGTTGCTGGAACCTGAACGATCCTTCCCACTGAAACTGCAAATGTGTCACTGTGGGGTTAGGGATGGTGGGCAGGTAAAGTCGAATGGTGGGACCTCATGGAGAGCCCATGTCTAGAGGCTTGGCTCCAACCATGCACCTTGGTAAAAAGACACCAAGATTAAACAGCTTACAATACATGTACAGAGTGTGGGACACATAGAGGTGCACCTCTTCCCATATGTTTTCAATAAAGGGAGTATCTGGGGACAGAGGTGACTCAGGGCCTGAGTGTAGCCACCAGCGTGGTCCACAAACACCACGTAGGAACATGGCTGTACGAACATAACATGAATATGATCCCTTAAGCTATTCAAGAGTTATTTAAAAAGACATACACAATAAGTGAT
>NW_024875727.1:3620-3845 GCF_018340385.1 Cyprinus carpio
GTGCTAGGAGTTGATTTACAACATCCTGCCTTTCTGTGGAACTCGGCTCATGTTTCAACCAGGCTCCCGATCAAATCTTTAATTTGTCTGGTTCACGCTACAATGGAGTAAAGAGGTCACAACCCATTAAGTTTTTTTTTTTTTAATAAAGTCAAGTCACACGGCACTACCAGTTAATTTTTGGCCATAGCCATATTCCTTAACATTGATGGGCCCAACAGAAGT
>NW_024875728.1:0-6229 GCF_018340385.1 Cyprinus carpio
GATGAAGCAGAAGACTGGCAATACATGACACAGGAAGACCTTGATGGAGGAGATGAAGCAGGGTTTTTTTGAGACACTTGAAAGCTGCTCCATGACTGACTGCAACGAACACTTCCATGACTTTTGATTTGATTTGTAAGTGGGTTACTAATCTGGTCTAATCAAAAGTGTGTTGAGACTATCCATAATACTCTCAGGTAGAGAAATCTGTTCAGAAAATGCATACACAGCAGCATCTCCTGGGTGCAATCTAGATCTACACGGGGTAGGAGAACCGTTTTTCCGGCATGATGTGCCATTTTTAAATTTTTCTGGTTAACCCACGGTGCCAACAGCAACCCCCAACCGCCCCCCCCCCTTTAATGCATTATGTATTATACAGAATGCAATAATGCGCTGTACAGTACATCAACAGTGTTTTGATAACGATAAAAAAAAACACACAGGCCTCTTGATGTTTTCATGCAAAATAGTTTCCAAAAGCATTTTTCAAATAAACGACATCTCTCCCTCTCTCTCCTCTCAAAGTGGCCATATTTGAGAAAAATAAATTCAGTTTGCATCACTGGTTATAGCTGTCGTTCATTTAACATTTCTATATAAGTAAATGTATAGTTAAAGATTGACTAATATTATATGATTTGCAGCTTCATCTTACCTCGCCTTCTTAGTGTTCTGCTTCTCTGTCAACAATGGACCCCACCCACTTTGATTTGATTACAGCCATCTCAGTCATTTTTGACACTGAAGAGTGCTGGTGTTAGACACCGCTGGAGGCTTCTGATCCAGCTTTTCGCCTGAGTATAGAGATTGGGATCGTCGCAATGCATTGTAGGAATCGCTGTACGAAGATAGATGCACTGTATAGTAGAGCGTGCATAGCAGGCAGCAGGCAACGTTGGTCATTTGGTCATTACCTTGGTCATTTTTTGGAAAATGATTCCAGTATTGCTGTATTGTGAACTGCTGTAATCGGTCTCTCATGGATCGACAGGGCAAATGCTGCCTCGTGGAATCATATTAGTTTTCACCATTTTCCCTATTTGGAAAAAATATAAGGAGACTTGGTGTCTGGGAAATCACCAAGAGGCGCTGGATGGCTTGGGTCGGCCGCTTGTAATGGAGAAACCATCATCACCTTCGAGTAATATTTCCCGCATCCATGCTTGCTTGCTCACGGCACTTTCGCTGTAGGTAAGGTATTACTATCAAAGCTGTGGTCTTTTTGCTTTGTAATCAACTCCGTTAGCATCATCAAGCTAATCACGATTAGCCATTAGACTAACTGATAACTGATATTTTTATGACATGGTCAATAGATTTTCAGCTGCCAGGGTTAACTAGCTAGCTACATTTTCAGCTGTTCAGATTAAAACAGTAAGTACATTGCTGTGTTTTGGGAGCAAGCTGTTAAATATAAAAATACTGATGTAGCTGTTAGCCAAATCAGCATATCAATTCTCAATTAACAGTGTCACCTCGTTTATTCATCTAGATTTTGGTGGATAGACTAGGTTAGTGTAATACTGACAGGCTATGATATAATCTGTACGCTTACATTTCTAGAAAGCATCAGCCAATAGACACACAAATGCATTTGTAATAAAAATAGCTATAATAGTCTCCTCTGCACTGGATCTTAAATGAAGGTATTCTGTTGCTGAAGCTGTAGCTCTGTAACTAAATGTTAAAATGCTTTATTATTATTATTAATAGCTTACATATTATCCTATTGCACGGAGCTCTGTAGTTTTATTGTTAATAAACAAAAGTTATTTCATTGTTGTAAGTCTCTTCGGATTTAAACATCTCTGCCAAATTAATGTCGTTTAAATATAAATCACACAATTGCTGCCAGCTCGTAACAGAAAAAACTGTTTTTTTTTTTTTATGTTGTTTTCAGGCAAGCCAGCATATGAAATGTTGCAGTCACGACCCTGATTGAGCATTTTGTCTCTACACCTTAGTCACAAAGGGATCAGTGATTCTGACGGCAGAATATCAGCCCGAGCCAGTTTCCAGCGGCAGCAAACCTTCGCCACCCACATCCGATGTTCATCCAATGACTCACCTGGGAGTCAGTTTAATTATCTGTATTTTTTGTTTAAAATTTTCTTTTTGACCCAATCCTGAACTTAATTTGCTTTTGATATTTTTAAGCTGACTGTATTTACTAATTTGAACAACTTGTTTCAAAATAATAAAAAAAAAGAAAGCAAAGTCAGGTGTGACAAATTTATTTATGTCATTCTCCTGGACCCTAGACCTGGGATGTAACGCACAATAAGAACATGTGTACAGAACATGGATTAGTAAACAATATACTTTTAAAAACAGAAGTACTTCTGTACTTTTACTTAAGTACAAATGGGTCCAATATTATACTGGATTACCATAAGAACTACCGGACGAAAACAGTGGATTATTACGCACGTATGATAGGTGATCAGTAATTACCTAATTAGTAATTTCAGTAATTAGAAGTGACTACTCCTGAAGTGTAATAAACCCGCATAGACAAGCTTCAAAGCTCGCTGCAGAATCTGACCAGTGTGTGTGTGTGTGTGTGTGTGTGTGTGTCACCACCTGATGTTTTGGTTAATGTTAACATTACCTTAGTCGCGAACGATTGTTTTCTCCGCGTTTAATTTGCAGATCTGCAGATCTTACGCCCATCCATTTATGAACTGCAGGTGAGCCGCCAGTTACTTGAAATTGATTGGATGTGTAGTAGCTCACTGCACAGACCAGGTGATGGGAGAAGAAAGTATCAAGACTGTGAGGCTTGGTAAACTTTAATAATTATTACATCAATCATTAATGATGTTCATAGGGATCCCGATTCCACCTATAACCTCAATTTTATTTAAAGTAGCATTGTTTGGCTTCATTATTAAGTTTGTCCGTATATGGTATAACCAACTTTTTTTGTCCAATGTTCCATAACTTTTCTGGGGCCGGCCCGACCACGCCTATTATCTTAATACAAACTGGCTTTGGCTGCTCTAAAAATGGTATTAATCATAATTCACAATGCACCATTCCATAACGCTTCAATGCCGGTGCTCTATAATTCATCTTAAAGCAGTGTTTCAGTGCAGTCAGAGACAATTTATATGAGACATGCCACTTCCTCAATCCTCAATACAACTATATAAGGAAAACCCGTAGCGGCAAAGATGGCGGTTGTATGCACATGTCCGCCCCTCCTGCTGGAAAGCCAATCATCTGCTTTTAACAGTCAAGAAGCCGGGAAACATTTCTAAGCCTATCGTCTGGTTCCACTGATGCATGCGCACAGTTGAGGTTTTGCGACAGCGGAGACGATTTGGCGACAGGGAGTTGTGGTGTGTGCAGATCAGATGGAATCCACATAGAAGAGAGGGTGATAACAACACGAAGGCACGGACTACTGTCTTGATGCTAGCGTTATTTTTGTCCGGCCAAAATACGTGACTGTTTGAAAAGGCGGCAGATTTGATATGCAGTGTATGTGCGTTGTGTAAATATAGATGGTAACGATTATATAAACTGAAACTCTGGTTATATGCTGACTGCTCTATCCTAACGTCAATAAGCACAGCATTTCTTCAAGGGTTTTTTAAAAATAATTTTTGTTTTTACAGAACACATAACGTTACTGATAAAATGAGGATACAAAAATTTACTGTCCATATCAGGGTTAGACAAAGCAAAGAAAAAAGTGAGACAAGAAGAACAAGACACAAAGAGAATAATTCAAAATATTGTACTGTACACTGATAAAACAAATGACATTGAGCATTTGTTTAAGTGCTGGCACTACCCCGGTATTCTGGATAGAGATGTAAATGAAGTTGGTGTCGTGGACCCTTGCGTATCGTAGTAAAGGAAGTATAACCTGTGGGGGAAAAAGCGTTTTTAAACCTTATTTTTGGGCAAGTCATCAAACATTTTCACCGATTTGTATCTTATTTTAATGCTGTTTCTATACATGCAGTTTTATGTCCGGTGACCAGTGAAAGTGCAGTTCTGACATACTCTGCCCATTCATTTAGAATGGGAGCCTTGTCTTGTTAGTCAAAATAGTGGCACGACTTGCCTAAAAAGGACTTTGGCGCAGTGCGAAAACTTTTGTTTTCTGGCGAAACCAAGGAAACGCTGTATCTGGTCTGTATCTGTGTTCCAGAGGCACCTCACTGCCTCAGAGAGAGTGAATCTGCATCTCATTCAGAGCTTCCCCTGCTGTTTTGTTTCGCTCATGTAGTATACTCTCACAAAGTTTGTTAGAACAGTCTGTTTTTGATTCAAATTAAGCTATTATTTAAATCAATTATCACAAATTATGTGTATGATTATTATTATATAGCTACAAATGATGAAATGATACAGCATATTTATGTATTTATTGTGATGCTTTTATTAATTCCCTTAACTCATTTATTCATGTTTCTTATTGTCAGTTTTAAATAAAAATATACATATTTTATTTGTATTAATTGCTTGACTGAAAATGTATGTATTCACATTGACTGCATTTGTTCAACTAGTGTATATTCACCATGTATAACTATGTCACAACAAAAATGTAATTTTGCTTGTTTACTAAAATGTAATTTTAAGAAAAAAAAAGTAATACAAATTATTGGTTGGCATTGATCATTATTATTACATGTAAGTGTTGGGAGTGAGCAATTACAGTGAGATAGATTCTAGAAGGGTAATCTTGATTTTTAAGTAGTAATACTTACATTTTTAGAGTACTCAAAAATCAACATTTCATTCAAGGCAAGATCTTCTAGCAGCTGAACGTTTGTTTCCTTTGTGCAGATATTACAGAAATATTTGCAAAATGCCTGAGCGAAACTGTACTAGGTTGTTGAGTCAGTGCTGAAGTGAGGTTGAACCTGACATATTTTGAAACATGTGGAACTTATAATTACATAAAGATCAGAATTGGATGGTTGTCTCTAACAATGAACAATTATAATAAAACAGTAAACAAAAGATAATATACACAGGGAAAAATCACAGAGACAAGGTTAAATATCTTTAAATAATTCATCATGATGCTTTTTTAGAAGCCTGAGGGATGGAAACGAGCATTAGATTCAACAAGAAAAAGAAAACAAAAGGAGATTCAAGCTACTTTTTGCTTGTGGATGGCTCATTTAGCTTTATAAAATAATTGTAAAATATTCCAGAGATGACGATTTTGGTTTTTCGTAATAAGAAAAAGTAGTAAAAATGCTTTAAGGCTAAAACTTGATCCACATTAGTGGAGTTAAAAATATAAGAACTTAAGAGAAATCAACCCAAAATGTATTGGCTATATTACAACACCAAAATAAAAAAGGCAGCTGTTTCTTCAACAAGACCACTAAAATGGGCAAGAAGTTTCATCAGTTTTAAAGATACTTACAAATAGATTAATTAAACCTGTCACTCATATCTTTAACCGCTGTTGCAGTTTGTTTTTAAAGTCGTAGGTCACATGATAACGTCCAACATAGCGGATAGTATCAACTATTCCGCCATACTGGTAATACATTCAGGCTGTGGTAGCCATGTACTCTTTTTGTAAGCGCTTGAGTAGGATTAGTACTTTGGGTATGATTAAGTGGCCTACTTTAAGAAGTAAGTGGTTTCAACTAACATCGCGTTTGACATCTCGCGTTTTCATCTGCATATTAAGATACTATGGAAAATAAATCACATATTATGTGTAGATTAGTTTTTTTATAGCTTTGTAAATGTTTTGTTGGCAATTTGTTAATGGATGAATTAAAAAAAGCTAATTAATTTAACCTAAAAGTATGCACTGTTAGGGTTGCCAGCCGTTCTGTATAATATGGAATCGTCCTGTATTTAAGGCATCAAAGAAGCATTATGACAGCTGTATTGAACGCAGTTTGTCCCGTATTTAAGGCATATGCCGTATGACCACCTAGACCATACGAATACCAAACTCTAAGCTGAGAATCTATTTTTCTTTTTTGACAGGTGTTTGATTTGTGAGCATAGCCGTTCGAGGGAGGCTTTAAGACCAAGCGGAATCCTCTGCCGGCTGCTCACTCCCGCTTCAAAGCGAACGGGTCTCGCGCTAACGGAGTTAGGTTTTTTAACGCTCGCGTTTCGACTTCAGCTAACGTTAATCAGTTTGGGAGAATGCAAACAACGTGATTCGAACATCCAGCCATGCAAGAAAACGTGCATTTTACCTGAGGGAAGACATAATCAATAAGGAAAG
>NW_024875728.1:6942-7008 GCF_018340385.1 Cyprinus carpio
CGACTGAAAGGTGCTTTAAACTTAAAATCTTATTTGCACTCTTGAAAACTGTTCACCAAAAACTAA
>NW_024875728.1:7096-10694 GCF_018340385.1 Cyprinus carpio
TTGTGGAAAAAGGCGTTTTAAACCTATTTTGGGGACAAAGTCATCAAACTCTTTTCAGTGATTTTATCATATTTTACTTGCTGTTTCTATACATGCAGTTTTATGTCCGGTGACCAGTGAAAGGCAGTTCTGACTCTCTGACCCATTATTTAGATAGGAGCCTGGTTCTTGTTAGTCCAACATAGCTGCAGGATGAATTGCCAAGATGGCGGGCCGAGTGGCACGAATTGCCTAAAAAGGACTTTGGCGCCGGCAGCTGTTAACCGGGTAACCAAGGAAACGCTGTATCTGGTCTGTTATCTGTGTTCCGAGGGCGCCTCCTGTCTCAGAGAGTGAATCTGCATCTCATCAGAGCTTTGCTGTTCGTTTCGCTTCATGTAGTAGAATTTCCAAGTTGTTAGAACAGTCTGTTTGATTTCAAATGGGGTATGATTAAATTCAATTATCACAAATTATGTGTATGATTATATTATATAGCCTACAGATATGAAATGATAAGTTATAGTATTTATTGTGATGCGTTTATTAATTTTTTCCCGTTAACTCATTTATTCATGTTTTTATTGTCAGTTTAAATAAAATATACATTTTTATTAAGGTATTAATTGCTTGACTGAAAATGTATGTATTCCATTGACTGCATTGTTCAACTAGTGTATATTATGGATTAAACTATGGCAACAACAAAATGTAATTTGCCTTGTTTTACTACAAATGTAATTTAAGAAAAAAAAAGTAATACAATTATTGGTTGGGCATGGATCATTATTATTAGCATGGAAAGTGTTCGGGGGGTGAGCAAACGATTGCAATTCATTCTCGGGTAATCTTAAGTTTTAAGTAGTAATATTATAAAAGATCAACAGTCTCTCCAAAGCAGATCTTCTAGGCAGCTGATCTATGTTTCCTTTGTGCAGATATACAATATTGCAAATGGTGAGGGGAAACGTACTAGATTGGTGAGTCAGTGATGCTATGAGGTCTAGTTCTTTTGATTAAGTATTGTGGACTCTAATTGACATAAAAGATCAGGGTAAGATGGTTGTCTCTTAACAATGAACAATTATAATACAAACAGTAAACAAAAGATAAATAACAGGGAAAATCACAGAGACAAGGTTACACAGTCTGTAAATAATTTCATCATAGGCTTTTTTAGAGCCGGAGGGCTGAAACAAAAAAATCAAATTAGAGCATTAATTCACAACCCGAAAAAGAAGAAAACAAAGGAGAGTCAAGCTACTTTTTACTTGTGGATGAAACATAGCACATAAAATAATAACAAAAGATCAGAGATGACGATTTTGGGTTTCGTCTTAAGAAAAGTAAAAATGCTTTAAGGCTAAAACGTGATAACATTAGTGGAGTTAAAAATATTAAGAACTTAATCAACAAACTGTATTGGCGAATTACAACCACAAAATAAAAAGGGCAGCTGTTTCTTCAACAAGGACACAAAATGGCACGTTTCATCAGTGTTAGATACTGACAAATACATTAATTAAAACCTGTCACTCCGATCTTTAAGATGTTGTGCTTGTTTTAAAGTCGTAGGTCCATGATAACGTCAAACCATAAGGCTGATATCCAAATCGCATTCATAAGTCCTGCATTCAGGCTGTAGAGTATGTACTCTTTTAGCGCTCTAAGTTAGTACTAATTGAAATTAAGTGCCTACTTAGAGAGTAAGTGGTTTCAACAACATCTCGTTTTGACATCTCGCGTGGTTCTGTGATTTGGACAACTTCAAGTTACGCCCCTCCCTTGCAGTGCAGACAGACCCTTCTCATTGCTGTTCAGTCCTCATGACTTATTTAGAAGGAGGCTTCTAAATGGTTACCATGCTTAAATGTATGTACTGTCTATTAAGTTTCATCGGCATATTAATATTAATGTCCTCCTCAGACTAAATGCTGAAGGTGCTGTCGCTAGCAGGTGGCAGTACCAAGAGAGTTTGATAACACTGATGATTGCAGAATCACCGCCTTGGCAAGTTTAATTAGTCTTTCTCTAGACCACTTGGCGGCATTTTTAGACTAATTTTCCTAATGCTTAAATAGATGGTAAAAAATTTGCATGCATAAGGTAGTGATGGGCAAATGAATCCTCATGAAGCACTGAGGCTGTCCTCTGACTGTTTCGGGAAAAGATTCAAAGCTCGTGAGTGTCAAAAAACAGCACCATCTGGTGGTTAATAAAAAATATAGCAGCCAAGAGTTCAGGAAAGACACCTGTAGGATCTAATCAGCGACCAAATTCCATAGATCGAATTTCCATGTTACACAAATCTTACCTCGTGCATGCAAATCTTTTTGGCATCATTTTACCTTTATAGGACAGTATAAAATGTTTCAAACATCCATTCATATATTAATTTGCCATGGTGTTTATCACAGTATCCTAGATTTAATTGACAATTTTAATCTATTTATAAAACACTCAACACTTATACATTTGATGTTAAATATTGATTGAAAATGTTTACGTTATACATGTTTTACTTGATACTACTGCTTTTTTATTTAAATGTTCAAGGTACTTTTTATGTCTAAAATGTTGTTATTAAACCTGCTAAGTTCACCAGCAACTAAGTTAATATACTATTGTGATGGAAATGTAAGTAATTATCATATGAGAATGTTGTACTGTCGGTAGTATATAGCCTAGGCTGTGTCTGGTGTGCATGTGTGAAAAGAATCAAAACTGACATAACTGAGAATTATCTAATGATTTTAATTGAACCAAATATGAGGGGAAAAATAACTAAAATTTTGAGAAATACAAAGTAAACAGTAGAACAGTTGGAAACCAATTGCAAAACATTTACAAATAAACAAACAATCTTTAAAATGGAGGGACTAGTCCATAACCTATAAAATTTTAACTTGTATCATTTTAACACAGGTCTTTATTTTTAGAGATTCTTTATTTATTGATGCTTGGCGCCGGGGTTGTTAATGTTTTATTTTTCAGTGGCAGCAGCTCCACGGAGTCCTCAATGTCACCTGAATACATTGTGTCTGGGACAGCAGTACTCCTCAAAATCCACCCCGATCATGCCCATTCCAGGAAGACACTCCGGCCACCTCCACCTCCTTGTTAAATCATAAAAGTTAAAAATCATAAGTTGTGCTCAATTATGTTGTGAATATGGCAGATGTGTAGTGATGGAGGCCTCGAGTTTGAGAGAGACTGACTTAAATAAGTAATATTATGCATTACATAGTGTACCTTTACAGTGGTGTGTGTGGAAGAGTTGAATTTAATGTTTCCATTCTGTTTAGTGTTTGGGCGGAGGTGGGTCATTCCACAATGTTCCCATTTAACAAGCTTCCGGTAAGAGCTTCATCTCTCCACAGAGAAACCTCAACCGCTTTCGCTGATTTGCAGTTTAACTTAAAGTCCAGGACGGCACTTTACCGAACTGCACCTGGGCCATCCTCACCTCCTGCAACTACAAATCACATACCAGAGGTAAATATTATTGGCGCTCTGTTACAGTACAGTACTTAACATGCGTTCCCACCACAAATCCGCTGATCACGTGGAGCTGACCGTCTCCGAAATCGGCGAAACAGATTTTTAAATAGGCGCTGTC
>NW_024875729.1:0-7000 GCF_018340385.1 Cyprinus carpio
AGTCCTGTGTTACTGTGTGTTGCTGAGAGGTGTGCTGCTATTTAAAGTGACCTTACACTGCTGCACGATGAATCGGGTGAAAAGTCACTCTCAGGAAACAATGAACAAAAGAGGGAACTGAGACATATCTACAGACCAGAATATAACAGAGACTTTATCATATCAGTCATGTGGGCTCTTTTGACCAGTAAACATCCACCCACTCAGAGCACACTAGCTGTACTAACATTACCAGGACACTGCACTAACCACATATTTGATATAGGCTTTTCTACTAAGATTAAAAAAACAAGTGGTTTTGTACCATTGGATTGGATAACAACAAGCTGCTCCATCACTCATGTTGTGTTCCCTGAGTTTAAAGAATTGCGTTACCAAGCTGGAACTGGAGCAGATATCATAAGCAGTCAACATTTGATACAAACTTTTCCAATTATCATTGGAAACTTAAGGTGAATTTTTCTAATCTCTGATTATGGTCTTAATCAGACACTCTAAATTTCAACCATTGTTTTTCCTATATAAGTGAATTTCTGTTATGCCATTGCAAAAAAAAAAAAAAAGTTTGTTAGTTTGTTGGTTCTCATCAAAGCTGATGCAAAAAATAAACGATTAACCGCCATCAAACACAAATCTATAGAATTGTAAAATCATACATTGAATTTATTCTATATAAATGAATGGCAGAAAAAAGCGGGGGTATATCGTTATAAAAAGGGATCTAAATAGTTCTGCTTAGAAAGAATTGGGACTTTGCACTCAGAAAAAAAGGTTCAAAAGCTCTCACTTGTGTGTTACCTTTTTGCCCATTTAGATACTAATATGCACCCTTGCGGGGTAAATAAGATACAAAAGGTGTACCTTTTTGAAAAGGTGTCTTTTTTCTGAGGATCACTGTATAAGATCAAATAGCGCTTTAAAGTATATTATATATATATATATATATATATTTTTTTTTTTTTCATAATAATATCATTTCATTTTAGAAACTTTTTTGTTCAAAAATCCCAGCACTAATGGTTTAATATTTTTTGAGTAAAGTGGCTTCCCTATAGAGCAGAAGTTAAAAGGTTTCATGTGAGCATAAATAGAAAAAATCCAGCAGAAAGCGACATGCTGATCACATGGACTGACCTAGGCTACTATTGACACCCGAGACACACACTAACAAACTGCCATCAAATGCAAGCATCCAGCAGTAGACACATTCTCATGCTCAAGCTCTTTTTCTTCTGTGCCAGTCAAAGCCATGGGGTTCTGTGCAGATTACCAAATATAATCAATAAGGTCACCACACAGCAGAGTTTACTTTATCACCTTTTTGATGGATGGTTGCATATGATGTTTTGCAAGATTTGAATAAAAATTGCTACAAGAGAAAATGCTCATCCATGAACCACAGGCAATCTGAGGTCGTTGCAGGAGTTCCCAATGAAAACGATCTGACAATAAGAGTCTTGTACTTAGAACAGCAATTGAAGTTTGATCATCATCCTGCCATCTTGTGATTGGTGCAGTATACATGACTCTCCTCTTCAGCTCTCTGTAAAAATCCATACGCACAAGTCTGTAATAATCAGTAATATTAATAGCAATAATGACAATTCTTTTTATAAACACATGGTTACACGTTGTGTGTGAATTCCTGTTGCAGATGAAAGCCCATTTCTGGCATTAGGCCTGTCACAATAATCAATATATCGACTTATCACAGCTATATGTAAGAGCAGACATCAGCAGAGTGAAAAGAAGGCATCATTTGGAAGCTTTTGGTGTTTTTCCTTACAACTTCAGACTCCAGTACTGAAAGATAAGTCCAAATCGACACAAGCTGCAATTCACTATTCTGGTACATAAATAAATATAACAACGCAAAATAGTGCTTTTAGTTAAGTTTGTAGTAAAGCAGGGGGGTTTCCACAAGGAGTGTTGAAACATTCCTTAGCAATTTACGCGCTGGTCCATATTGACATGATAGCATCCACGCAGTTACTGCAGATTTGTCGTGCACATCCATGATCACAGAATCTCCTGTTCACCACCACATCCCAAAGCACTCTATTGGATTGAGATCACGGTGACTGTGGAAGCCATTTGGTAAAGTCATCTCATTGTCATGTTCAGAGAAACTCAATCTGAGATGATTTGAGCTTTGTGGCGTGGTGCATTATCCCTACTGGAAGTAGCCATCAGAAGATGGGTACACTGTAGTCATAAAAGGGATGGACATGGTCAGCAACAATAATCAGAGTAGACTAATGGTGTTAAATGATGCCCAATTGGTGCTAAGGGGCCCCAAAGTATGCAAACAGAAAATATCCCCCACACACCATTACACCAGCACCACCAGCCTGAACCCGTTGAGACAAGGCAGGATGAATCCAGTGCTCTCATGAATGTTTACAGCCAAATTCTGACCCTACCATACTGAATGTCGCAGCAGAAATCGAGACTCATCCAGACCGAGCAACGTTTTCAAATCTTCCCTGTTGTCCAATTTTGGTGAGCATGTGCGGTGTGGCCTCCGATTCCTGTTGCTTGGCCGACCAGGAGGGGCACCCGATTGGTGATCTTCTACTGCTGTAGCCCATCTGCTTCAGGGTTCCCGGCGATGTTGTGCCTTGGTTGTAACGGTACTTATTTGAGTCTTTTGTGCCTTTCTATCTTCTGCTGATGCATTCTGCCCATTCTCCTCTGACTTTCTGACATCAACAAGGCATTTTTCTTCCACACACTGGATATTTTTCTCTTTCCCCGGCCATTCTCTGTAAACCCTAGAGATGGTTGTGTGTGAAAAATCCCGGTAGATCAGCAGTTTTGAAATACTCAGACCAGCCAGGTCTGGCACCAGCAACCATTCCACATTTCAAAATCACTTAAATCCTTTCTTCCCCATTCACGATGCTTTCGGTTTGAACTTAAGCAGGTCGTCTTCACCACGCTCGATTCCCTAAATGCATGAGATTGCTGCTGATTAGCAATTTGTGTTATCAATCAATTGAACAGGTGTACCTAATAAAGTGGCCGGTGAGTTTATATTCAGTGGGATAAAGGGGTCTTAAAATGCCAATAATATTGCAGTTATTTCTGGGATAATACATTGCCCAACAATAAGTAGTTATCATGACAGGCCTAAGTGTCAAATAATAATAAATAAATAAAATAAAACTCATAATAAAAAAAAATCATAATAAATCATAAATCGTAAATCATAATATAAATTGACATTGTAAAAATTGAGATTAAATTTCCAAATTATGACCTACTTAAATCAGATTATGATACATACAATTCAAAATTAGCACGTCATAATTTTGACATTTTAAGGTATAATTTGAATAATAATCTCATTATTAAAACTTTGAATATTTTTTAAATTTAAATTATAATTTTGATTTGAATTTTGAAAATCTTAGAATTTCAATTTAGTATGTCATAATTTCTAATTTTGTCATCATTATGATTTACCAGAGCACAATTTATTTTTTTCTTATGTGGTGGAAATGGACTTAAATATTGTCAGACAAAAATCAAAAGTACTGATCTACATCAGGCTCTGCTAAAATTATGCAGTAACACTTTACAGTAAGGAATTTTCATTAGTTAACATTAATTAGCTACTTTAGGTGACGTGAAATAAGAACGGACAATACTTGCACAGCACTTATTAAGCTTAATATTAAGTTAATATTAATTTAAACATTTTACAAAACATTATTACAAATAAAAAGTTGTGTTAACATAAGTTAATATGAACGCTAACAAGTGAACAACTTTTACTTTTTATTATGCTAACATTAATAAAGATGAATATAAATGTATGTATTGTCCAGTAACCAAATGTATTGTCCATTGTTTGTTCATGTTAATACATTAACTGTAACAAATGACACCTTATTGTAAAATGTTACCAATTATGCAAATACTCAACATATTAACAATAAGTGTCTTACCGTTTTCTGTGCGTTTTCTTTGTAGAATGTTGTCTCGACATAAATGATCACTACTTCACAAGTCTCAACTGTTTTAACAAGAATAGATGCATTCAAAAAACACAAACTCAGTCTTATTAGATCTTTACAGCCTCTGTGTCCAAAAGCACATAGGGCTTTCAAATTTAACACCAAACACTCAAAGATTTTAAAAATGGCATTAACGATTTTAATTAGCCATTAGTCCTATAACTTTTTCCACACACAAATAGTTCCTAAAAGAGTGTTTATCATTACATTTAGAGAGACACACAAATCACACATTAATAAATCAAACCCAAACGGGATGTTTAACGAAGTTAATTATTTTACGTTCTTTGTATTTACTCAGCATTTAAGTTCAACAAGCACAACAAAAGTTATCATTCATATAAATTGTACAGCACCAGCCACATCTTTACACGTGTAAGATTGTTCATAAAATAGAGATAAGATAAAATGGACTGTGCGAGTGAGAAGGTCGCTCAGTGTAATTATACGCAAACATTTATTCTAAAAAATTAAAAGTATGAAAATAATTTTAATTAAATGATAAAATAGGTCTATCAGGTGGCAAAAATATTTATAACATTTGTAAAGAATTATTTCTAATTTTACCTGTTTAAAAAAAAAGAAGATAATACTTACCTTCTTGATCAGTTTTTCTGTGTTTCCAGCAGATGCAGAAGATCATGACTGCAGTGACAATCAACAGATATCCAGCAACAGCAGCAGAAACCAGCACTATCAGAGACACTGAATCTGGAGATTGTGAAGGAGAGTGAAAGAGAGACATTAATGTAAGTGATTGAATCAGTTTGATCTACAACAGAAGACAGAAATCAGCTCAGTGAATAAACACTAGTATCAGTTCTACCACACCACATAACATGTGTGATAGAGTTGAGTGATGTCCAGATGTGTGGTCTGGGTGCTGATGGGATTATTGAGCACACAGCTGTAGCTGTTTTATCCAGACATTCCCTTCCACCTCAGAGGTAGAGAGAGAGACTGATGCTGAGATCAGACACACACTGATGCTGGACAACAAACTGTTTCCTTTATTGTACCAGGAGAAAGTCACATGACCCACATTCACCACTGAACACACCAGTGAACAATATGATGATGATGATGATGATGATGATGATGAAAAGTGTGAAGAGTTTCTGCTATGGTTACTGTTGATGACAGGAAAGGCAGATGAGCTTACACAAAAAACATTAGAGACTCTATAAAAATATATGAATACATTTGGCTCATTTTCAACATTGTGAAATGTAGTGAATTAGTTAATTTGTGTTGAGTGGAGTGTTTAGTGTGTTAACGGGTCACTGAATACTTTGTCATCTCATTGTTGTACTTTAGACTTTCCAGCTCCATATTTCCACTGTATGTGATCGCCTTCATGTATTTCCAGTAACATCAGTTTTCTATACCTACTTCTCCGTCACTGACATACACTGGATTCACTAAACACACCTTGATGAACAGATTTGACATGGATTAAATCCTCTGATACCACAAATCCTGAAATCAGCTTCATTTACACGAGGTTGAGTGAAGTTGAGAGCAGCAGCAGAAACCCGCTACTGTTATCATTACAGAGAGTGTTAGAATCAAACAGATAGAGAAAAACACTGAATAACACTGCATAAATTGCTGCAAATATATTTAAAATAGTACTAATAGAGTATATGGCAGCACTTTATGAAACAGAAGCAAAAACCACATATAACGAACTATTAAGCAACCTGAGCCCTTCATATAGTAACTTAATGCTACAGTTCTACCACAAGAATGATCTTTAAAATGTCAGTTTTAAAATACAGTGATAATGGATTAAACACATACTGGACATGCATGAATCCCACATATAAACTCAAAGCAAACATGCTCTAAACAGCAACAACTTTTGCAGTCAAGTTTAATTAAGCATAAAGGAGTTTAATGGTGGCTTCTAAAGTCTATGCAACAGAAACTATTAGATAAACCTTTTGATTTAATCTGGGATTCTAAGATTAATGCTTATTGGTGCAACATTTCTTTTAATCTTTAATTAGTTTTAAAGGTGAGGGAAACAGTTTAAATCTTCGTAATTTATTATTGACAAAAATACATGATAATTTTATGAGGATTAAAAGTACAGTTCGACCTACTGATATTTTAAATACATTTATTTTTAATAAATGAGATTTCAGATCACTGATAACCGCAAATTTACATGACATTTGTAGATGTTTATGATAGCTACAGAAGTTTGTGAAAAAAAAGAATATATATATATATAGATAGATAGATAGATAGATAGATGTATTTTTAAACGGACAGAAATGGCCTGATATTTAAAAGCAGCTCAATGGAAAGTCAACACTTTCTAAACATTTCAGTTCACTGTAGGGATTTCCATTATTCTTCATGCCCCTTTTCCAGACATGGAACCATCTCCGTTATAGTTGTATTATTCTATACAATAGTTCACGATTCTGTTGGTATATTCATACAATATTTGCATTTCTGTTGGTACACTACAGCAAATAAAAAAATCAAATTTACTCCAAAATGACCAAAAAAAAGAAAAAAAAAAAAACTTTTTTTGTAACTTACCAGTCAGAGTCCAGCAGCACAAACAGAACAAGACAAACATGGGAACCATTTTCTTCAGTGGTTCAGTGTGTGATCTAACTGCAGAACTGTTAAAGTGTTAAAGTGTGAATCCTCCCCTGACTGTGTTCGACCCTCCTAGTTCACATCCTGCATTTGCATATGATAGATAATCTAGCCCTTATTAAGATTTTTACTGGTTTTAATGGATAAAAATATTCTTAATTTTTATCAAAAGGTTAAGGGTTCATATTAGAAGGGTTCATATGACTGCCACAGTTTCTTCTGTTACCTGACTGTGTGAAATGGCTAAAAGTAGAAGAATATTGTGTGAATTGTGAATAAACTACATTTCATGGTAGACACAGTGTAGCGTGAACCAGACAAATTAAAGATTCGATCGGGAGCCTGGTTGAAACATGAGC
>NW_024875730.1:0-2308 GCF_018340385.1 Cyprinus carpio
CCTAGCAACCATTTAGACCAGCCTAGCAACCCAAAGCATAGAGGTATATCTTCAAATCTGAATGTCATAAAGCCATAAGGGTTGGTTTCTATCCTTCATACTGGCAGGCAGCCTTTGGAGTATCTACATTGGCAGCTGCCAGGCCACTCCCTAGCAACCAAACAGAGTACCCTAGCAACCGTATTTCAAGATCTATATCTCTGCATCAGAACATCGTACAGACATTGGGGTTGGTTTATAATGGCAAGCAGCCTTTGGAGTATCATCATTGGCAGTTGTCAGGACACTCCCTAGCAACCAAACAGAGTACCCTAGCAACCATTTAGTAAGTATTATATCTTTACAACCGAAAATCGTACAGACATGGGGGTTGGTTTATATTGGCAAGCAGCCTTTTGAGTTAATCATTGCAGATGCCAGCCACTCCCTAGCAAACCAAAGAAGAGTACCTAGCAAACCGTTTTTCAAGATCTATATCTCTGCATCAGGAAGCAGCGGTACATTGTAGAAAACAAGGCGGTTGGCTTTTGACTCCTGCTAGCAAGCTGGAATTCAACACATGCCCAGTCATGCTGGCAGTGAATGCTTTACACATACTGGCCAGTGATTAGCTAAGTGCTCCAGAGTGGCTGGCACAGCATACTGGGGAACTCTGCCATAAGCTACACGCCAGAGTGACCATCTGCTGACGGCTGCAGCCACCTGGTAACGGCGCAGCAGCTGCCGGTTGCCACGCGCCCGCAGCCGCTGCCCAGCCACAGAGCACCCTGGCAGCCGCCCTGGCAGCACGTTAGCAACCACCCCAAATAAACGCCCAGCAACTGCCTGCTTAACTACTGCAGGTTTACCGCGCGGCATCGCAGCTGCAGAACACGTAGCAACCGCCTAGCAACACCTTAGCAGGCCTCCCCAAACACCTTGCCAACTACCCACAGCAACGGCGGGTTACCGCAACCAGCCGCCTATCAGCCACCTACCAACACCTTGGCAGCAGCCCCAGTACTGCCAACACTGCTTGCTTAGCCACCTAGCAGCCACCTGTGCGCACCCCTGGCAGCCGCGCAGGTACACGCCGCAGCAGCCACCCCAAGTACGCTTGCTGGCACAGCACAGCAGCCACGGGTTACCGCAGCAGCCACCTAGCAACCACTCCAGAACACCCTAGCAGCACGCCTAGCAACGCAACCACCCCAGAGTAACCTAGCAACCACCTGGCAACACCTTAGCACAGCACACCCCAGTGCCTTAGCGGCTGCTACCTAGCAACCACCCTGGCAACCGCAGAACACCTAGCAAGCGCGCGGCAGCACCTTAGCAGCCATCCCAGAAGTACCTTAGCAACTGCCTAGCAGCCACCCTGGCATAGCACCCACCTGCCAGCCATCCTAGCAGCCATCGCCAGCAACCACCCTAGCAACACCGGTAGCAACACCCCTGGCAACCTGGCAGCCCACCTTTACCCTGGCAACCACCCTGGGTACCCCTAGCAGCAGCCCTGTAGCAGCCACTTAGGAGTTAGCCACCAGCCAGCCGCCTAGCAACCTGGCAACCAGCAGCACCTTAGCGAAAACCACCCTGGGTACCCTAGCAGCCGCCCTAGCAAACGCCTAGAAACACCTTAGCAACCCGGTAGCGGAGTTTTGCCACTGCAAAATAACCACCACTCCACATTTTCTTCCAGGAAATGCCACATTTCTCAAAATGTTACTATTGCTATTAAGCCCTGAAAAACTTTTGGTAGCGCTTCTCGCCTCCTGCACGTTTGCCGTAGACCCGCCGGAGTGAGGTGTCAAATGCGTCGCGGCTTATTGAGAGAGGTGTGCTATGACTTTTTCTAAGCAAGCCGGATATGCGATATTACGTGCAAAATGGTGAAAAAAATGTGTGAAAATATCCCATAGACTTAACATTGGAAAAATTATCTGACATCATATCTTTGGATCAGAAAGACATAGAGGCTTGGGGAGTGGGCTCTTTGACTCGGCCTATCAAGCAGTCGCATGGTAGTGACGCCACTGCTTTACTTAGCCACGCCCCTAGCTAACCACTTTAAGCACCTGGCAACTGTTTAAGCAGCATTTTTAAAAGCTGTATCTCAGCAGAAATCAACAATACTCAGAAACCTGGTTCTTCCTTTTTGGATTCAGGTTGGCAAACAGTCTTTAAAAGTATCACCTCTATACTATACGAAAGCCATACCACCAGCAACCATTTTTCCAATTTACTTAGCAACCATAAAACAATACAAACTGCATATATCTCAGCTCACAACTTCACACAGACATCATGGGTGGCTACAGGGCCGAGT
>NW_024875731.1:0-6784 GCF_018340385.1 Cyprinus carpio
AACCATGATGCATTAACTGACAGTTTAACATTCAAAATATAAAATATGGCAAAAATTGTTTTTTGGTAATTACTAAATATATATCCAAATGGAAAACCTGAAGTAGTAATGTCTGAAAAGACTGTTCTCTTGTCCTAAATGAACAATACCAGACGGTTAATAATGTCTTATAGCATGAAGAAAGCCAACTGTTTTATCATGTAATTAATAAAAGATGTCAAACAGCTGCTGTTTAATGGATACTGTTTAAAGAAAAACAATGTGAAAAACTGAAATGAACTGATGTTAATTAAAAAATAATTTAATATTAAGTATTTTTATAACTAAATTTATAAAAGTTAGACAGCACTCAAATGGTAACCTCGTAACTTTCAAAATCTGCATAAAACACAGATCGCTGCAATATATTTGGTCAGATAAAATGATTGAAGGTGAATGTAAGAAAATCTGTACAGGATTTATTTCAATATTCTCATGTGATAAATTAATTTTACTGTATCATCCAGTTTGGTTGACATGGCTCAGGTACATACTGTACATGGCTATTGTTTAGGCACTTTGATAAGTGAATTTTGGAAATACAAATGAAATAATACAGTGCTATTTATGTTTTTTTTTTCACTCCAAATTGTGGTAACAGTGTATATGTTAATCTTTGTTAAATTAATTTGTAGGTTTGCAGGTTGTCCACAGAAATGAGAAAGCACATCCCTGAAGGACAGAAGCGGAAGCCACGGAAAGGTACAAATGATACTCTATCTGTATAATTAATGCTTTCAAAAACATTTAGCTCTTTGTTGAACATGATATTCTTTTACATTTTGTCACAACTTAATTTAACTATGTACATCTTAAATTTGTAAAATGTTTACTTGCGTTGGGAATACATGAATTAATTTCACTTGCCTTGAAAACACTCAAGGATTTTGAGTTTGGATACCACACAGTCAGTAAATTTAAGCTATTAAGATAAACAAAATTTGTATGTAAACGAACATATACAAATGTTTCTATAAGAAATGTGGGCTTTAAAAAAACTGTATCAGGGAAGCTCCTTTCAGGAGGAATAGAAAGCATAAAAGAACAGGTGGATGTGTCTGAATAATAAATCTTTTTGTAACACTGGGTATAGCCAATAAGCTGGTGGTGTATGTCCTGCTTGTGTGTTTTTACTGTAACTACTGTGCTCTTATGCTCTTCTTGCAGGCTGGAGTAGCAATTTACTTCACTATAAAGCATCTGTCATTGATAAATGTAAGTTTGTGGACAAGTGTAATCTCCCCAACTGATGAATGTATGGAATTGGCAGAGCGCTAGCACACTGGAAATCCAGCAGTGATCATTCAGGAGGGATAAAAGAGCAGAATGAGAGAATACTATCATTGAGCATGTGAGGTCTGCACATGCTTCTGACTTCAAATTACATCCTCTCATCTGTTATCAAATGATAAGAATCTCACAGCATCCAGAATAGATCAGCTGTTCAGTCCCTAACTGTGATGGGAAACACACCAAAAAACTGTGATTCCTTTATGGAGATTCTGGAAAAGGGAAATCATTCACTAAGCAGGAAGATCATGTTGATCTGACGGTAACTTTAATGGCAAAAAAAAACTTCCTAATGCACTCTTCCCTCGGCCAGCGTAAGAGCTGGGGCATTTATGAGATGAGCTTATTTGAGCCTTCTTTTGAGCCTGAGCTTTCTGCAGCTCTGACATTAGATCAGATCTCAGGATACTGAGCACACTAGAGAGTCCTCATCCTCATTGATGGAATTGATGAGGCATGTATCCCATCCACCTAGCCATCTGAAGTTAGTATCACTTAATCCTTCCATAGAGCCCGACCTATGGATATATTCTTAGAAGTGTAAGCAAAGGGAATCTGGCTGCCTGGAGCTTGGTCTGGCGCTTGTCACTACAAGATCTCTCCAGCTGCTGATGCAGTGATGAATCCCCTGGAAGGGTCCTCAGCTGCCTACCTGAGGATTGTGTGGGCCTCTGGAGACAGGGGCAGTAGGAGCACTCCAGAAGTTCTTTCTAGGATGAGCAGCTTCCTCCTTTCAGGAAAACACATATGAGAGGAGTGAAGATAAATGAAAAGCCTCCCCTGACTGCCTGCCCCAGCTCTCCCTTTGCTGCTGTGTTGGATGGTCTGTTTCTTGTCTGGAAGAAACACTTTATAGATGATGACTGCGTGATGGAGAGAACTAAAGATAAATCCACCTCCATTTATGTGCACTTCTAGTCCACTCTACTGGAGCATCAAGGAGGCCAGGGCCAGCCTGTCCTCTATGCTGAGGGGAGTCTGGGCCAGCGGGCAGAGGAAGGTGGGGTTGGGGCCAGGCTGTCTTTTTGTAGAGAAGAGTGTGACTGGCACTGGCTTAGATCCCAAGCACACGTGTTCTTGTATAAAGATAGTTTGAAAAGAAATACAGGAGCAGGTGCCAGTGTTCAAGCTTCTATGCATTCCCAGCTTGTAAGAGCTTTTCTACCAGTTCTCATTATGCTCTTTACTGATAAAAGAAGAGTCCGCAAAGCCACAAGGATCTGCTGACCTCCCTGAAATGGCTGGGAGAGAACTACAGGGCCTTCCAGAAAGAAGATCAAATCCCCATCCCGTCAGCCTGGATGTGTCCTCTGCTGTGGTCTCTTAAAGGAGGAAGGCGCAGCAGCCTCACTCTTTAAAACAGATCAAGTGGATTGTTCCTCACACCATAAAATCTGAAAGATAAATCCTGCAGGGAAAGTCTTCTTACAGTGACATCAACAAATAGTGGATGGGAACTGTCTGGCCTGCGCTTCTGTCTGTATGAGCTCCATGTGATGAGAGATCCCAGTCAGTGAGGAGCTCTGAAAAAACTGCATTTTCAAGGACCCGTATAACATTTCCCTGAAGGGCATAGGACTGTTGGGCGCTGCTGCACTGTTCCCTGCGCTGTCCAAGCACGCCAGATACTTGAACCTCATGTATCAGGATTTAACAGCTGAGAAACCCAAGATCTCTTCCAGCCAGCACTCTGTATGTGTGAGACTATGAAGTCAGTGGTGTTTTGCATTTGTAAATTCAAACTTAATTATTGATTGAAATCTCATTTTGTAAAATACATTTTACTACATTTTTTTAATAAATACATACAAAAGCATTTAATATTCTAAATTTAATTCTTGTGTTTGATCTCAAGGCTGTCAGTAAAGTACCTGTCAGAAGTTGGAGATCTGATCCAGATTCTTGGTAAATCTAAGTTCTTGAAAAAAAATGAGGTAATTTTCTTTCAAAACATACTGCATCTGATAAAGCTTATATATGAAACATTTAATCAATCTAATAAGTGTTGTATTTACATAGAAGAGGATTAGGGCCGGTTGAGCATTGGGGAAATAAATAAATAAATAAAACCATCTCTTAGATTGAAGTCATTTATAATACATAAAAATTAAACTTGTTAAATTCCAAGAAAAAAATTTAGAAGCCAAAATGCTGAGATTAAACTCATTCTAACTCGAGAAGCCACGGTTAAGGATCTGAAGATAAAACCTACTAAATTTCGAGAAAAAAAAGATAGGACATAAAAGTACGAGGAATAAACCTAATTCCACTACGAGAGAAAAAGAGATATGTTCTTGAGAGAAAAGCTATGAATAAATACTCCAAGTGCCATTCATTTTAATCTCCAATACTATATTTTGACATACTTTCTCTTGAAATTTAGACAAATTTAATCTCGTGGGATTATAAATGACTTTAATCTCTATATGGTTTTATTGGCCCTATTGCTCATTCTAATCCCCTTCTCTTTATGATTCCCATTTTGTTCCCCAGTGGTGGGTTCAGGAAAGAGAGTGAGAAGAGCGCTGAAAGTCCTAGGATGGTCACTCTGACCTTGTCAGTCAACATGGAGATGCTCCCCAAGAAATTATAACACATAGGCTGTAATGTCACTTATCAAGCGCTAAAAAAAAATACCTGCAGCTTATAGTGAGTGTAATGCGATGCTGCTATCAAACAGTTTCTCTGTGTTTCTGTCTGTTCTGAGCTGTCTCTCTGAGCTCCTCAGAGAAGAATCCATCATTCCTAAAAGTAGTCTTAAACATCACACTTACGTGTCTTACAATCAAGGATATCCAGCACTGACTGGTCACTCCTTCCCACTGGGGAACTCAGTAAGATAGAAAAAGTAGCAGAAGAGTAAAGAAAAACATTCTTTTTGCCATTTCTCCGTTTATCCTATAAGTAGACTTTACTCGTTAGTCGCCACATTTTATTGTGGCTGGCCAAATATATTTTTTTGCAGCTCTTCAGCTCTTGATGAGCAGCATTAGCTTGCTGCTGTCTCTCTACCTACCTGTGGGCTCTGAAGGATACTGAATCTGGGCTGGCTTCAGTCTGAATAAGAGCTGGGCTTCTGGATTATTTTCTCACTTGTGACTCCGCGGGAAGAAGCCCAGCAGCCTCAGGCCATTTTGGCTTTTTTATCTATGAAACGGATTTATCATGTCCCTCTGATACTATATATAATGGCCCTATAAAGTTACTTGGATGCTTAAGTCATGACTTAGTACATACATAAATCCCCTCATGATAAAGATGTTTTATGTAGAGCATTTTTAATGAGTGCTTATGTAAGTAGTTTGATCGGTTCCTCACACACAAAGCTATTGTATAGCTTCAGATGAGACGCCAATATAGGGGGTAAAATAATGTAACTGATTTTTATGATGATTTGATGGTACTTTTGCATCATATTTTTAGAAGCTCCAGATCCCATTTTATTGTAATATAACCAACGGCTCATTTTCCATTTAGAACTTATGCCTGCATTTGTATAGTCTTTCGAGAACACATCTGAAACCACAAGGTTGAGTAATTAATGACAAAATACTCATCATTGAGTTGAGCAAACTGCCCTCTCATGGTGGAATGTGTGCTGCAGGCTGACTGAAGAGTCACTATTGGTTATAAAATATATATATATATATATATATATATATATATATATATATATATATATATATATATATATATATGCCCAATTGTCTTCCAAAAAAGAAAAGAAAAAGAAAAAAACTGATTCATGTTTGTGTTAATGCTGGAATTGCAAAAACCTTTTAAGATGGGACAAGTTTAGGCTGATTTGGGTGGTAAGGGTAAGGCTTTATGCGGGCTATGGAGAGGTGAAAGTGTAATTATAGATGTGACTCACGTGGAAATTACTTAATAGATGCAAATTATACGGAGATATTCTAATATTACAAAATGAATTCATGCTGCAGCAATGAAAATATGTATGTGCACAATAAGTGTACTGTATTAGATGACTGACTTAAATGTTAGTGCATAGTAGTTAAAGAAGTGTAATTACAAAAGTGGGTACATAAATATAATTTTGCTTTGAAAGCACTTTGCGCAAAATTCATATTTATTGCTTATTGATGCTTTGTGTAACATTAATATTTCAGTGCCAGTGCCACTGGATTGCTTTTGGAGGGAAGGACTCATGTTTCTGAAGAAATCACTGATATTTGGGCACCACTGCTGTGATCATTGGAAGGGTTTTGTGTGGCTCTAATGCCTTTTTATGCATAGTTTAAAAATGCAACTAGTTTAAAAACAAAACACACGATAAAATTCATTTTTAATTAGGGGATAGAAACTAAAAATATACAAAAACTTTACAGCCCGAAAATTTTTAAATACAGTCATGATATAGGTATAGATCTAAGTCAGAAACATGGTTTCTTGTTTCCTACAAAAGATTAGGTGCGCTTATACTGGTAGTATATTTTGAATCTTTTTTAAAAATCCTGGGTTTTCTCCCATGTTTATCAAGGAGGAAGTGCAGTAAATCCTTCACTGACCAAAGTAAAAGAAACAGGACTGGAGCCTGGCATCTGTAATGAGAAAGTGGAGGATTCACTTAAAACTGTAAAGGCTCCTGGAAAAGCTGGAAGAGTGAGATCATCTTATATTTCCTTTTATAGTCTGTTTCCTCTCTTCTTCATACTTCCATTTCATTTCCCTCTATTTCATTTTCTTATCATTGCCAATCCCCTGTCTCCTCTCTAGGGCCGCACCATCTCTCTGAGTCTGGAAATCCATCTGGACTGGGAATCTTCAGCCAGCTCTTAGTTAATGTCAGTCTTGTGTCTGCTACTTCGGTGGGATTCTTGATCAGTGGGTCCAGGTGGAGCCAGCCAGTCCGTAAAGACAGGCGGAGGGCCTCGAGTTCAGGGATCAGCACCCGGGCGGCCTACCCGGCGTGCAGCAGGACTAGAATGCCAAGGCCCAGCAGATGTCACCCCCCAGTACCGCAGGGATGGATGCTCTCAGTGAAGAGCTGAGGTCAGTGCAGTGTGAGCCGAATCATCCTGTGGATTGATGGATAAGGACCTCAGGGAACTGGAGGAGGCCTCATCTCGCCCCATTACGCCTGTTTAGCAGAGCCAGACTCACTCCCCGGGCCACCTGAGAAGTGCAAAAGGTCCTTAGTGCTGAAGATGAGGGAACATCCTTGGAATCTGTAGAGCTGACTTCGTTTTTTATTTACATAAACTACTCCAACCATCTTTTCCTCCCTAAAGAAAGTGCTTATGGGGAAACTAGGGATAGCAGTGGAAAGCGCACTGTGATCTACTGATCTCTGCGACTCAAAAGAGACTCCCATCATTCTCCCCATGTATACATTCTTTTCCTATCTGATTCTACTTTTAAAGAAAAAAATTTAAACTGAGGAAAAACAAGTCATCAATCAAGTGTTCAAGACCTGAAACTCCACTGCGGATGA
>NW_024875732.1:0-226 GCF_018340385.1 Cyprinus carpio
CTGTTCAGCTGCGCTGCTGCTGCGGGACACTAAACACCGTCGAGCCGCTCTTGACAGTCGCGGCAGCACGGTCTCGTGTTGTTTCCACCAGCGCGGCAATTCTGTTTCATCACTAACTGATGGATGTTTAAAATATAAAAGTAAGGAGAAGTCTAAAACAGGAGGGAGGCCCGGCCCGCGTCTGAACTATGACGTGAAAATTGGCCCATGCAGAAATGCAGGGCTC
>NW_024875732.1:483-587 GCF_018340385.1 Cyprinus carpio
ACAAGAGTATATCTCCTTTATAGCAGAGGTTTAAGAAGTTAAACTGCATATTGGAGTAGAAATAATTATGGAACAATGTGTTTTATAATAACATGATGTGCTTC
>NW_024875732.1:864-1149 GCF_018340385.1 Cyprinus carpio
TAATTTCCTGACAATCCACTAGATGGTGGTGTTGATTTTTTTTCTGGTGAGGTCAGGTGGGTCGCCTTCAGCATGCAGTAAGTTAGTAAAATAAAGATGACGAGATCGCGGAAAGTTATCAGAAGGAGATGTGTTGCACTGCGGACCATCAATACAGTAAAACTGCACATTTTAGAGTGCCCTTTTATTGTGGCCAGCCTAAAGCCCCTTTCACACTGCACATTGGACCCGGGAAATTGCCGGGTCGCCTTCTGTGTGAACGCAAACACGTCCCGGGATCGATCC
>NW_024875732.1:1253-1417 GCF_018340385.1 Cyprinus carpio
ACGTGACTCTTTTACCGGGTGTTTTGGAGGCAGATCAATGTTCGCGACAAAAAAAATATGTGCAAACTGTAATGAAGCAGAGATCAATTAGCTCCTCACTATCCGCGCTGAAGCTGAGATCGTTCGCCATCTTAAGTGAAAGTTAACGTGCCTAGCGTTTTCGA
>NW_024875732.1:1718-1805 GCF_018340385.1 Cyprinus carpio
TCATTGACATCTTCCTGTGTCAAAAGACCCTGTAAGAGTCTCTGATTGGACTGGAGTGACAAACCAAGGAGGAAGCGAAGAAAAAGA
>NW_024875732.1:1858-2007 GCF_018340385.1 Cyprinus carpio
CTTTTGGACTGAAGTGACAGTCCAAGATGGAAGTAAAGGAAATGGTCCAGATAAACACTGCCACTCTCAATCACCTTGAACACTGTAGTCTTGAGCAAATCAATCATGGTTTCACTTTTGTTTTCCTGTTCTGTAGAGTCTTGATCAAA
>NW_024875732.1:3056-3192 GCF_018340385.1 Cyprinus carpio
TATATTTATAAGTGACAATCTGACAGATGATTACGAGTCTCTTACCTTCTAGAGTATCAGCAGCTTCATCTTCCTTCATCTCTCTCAGGAAGTAGAGCGTGAGATCAAGAGCTGCTTCTTTCATACTGCATCTGTT
>NW_024875732.1:3377-6388 GCF_018340385.1 Cyprinus carpio
AACAAACATTAATTTGCTGTAAATATTAATAAAAATAGGCTTTCATTCTTATTTTATGGGTTCTTAAGAAAAAATTAGAAATAAAAGTTCTGTCACACTCTTATTCAATACAAACATATTTGTTTATTATAATTATGAAATATTCTTGAAAATGTTTTTTATTACCTGGAAGATCTGCAGGAGACTGTCTGTAAACTTCTTGCGGTTCCTGTGAGACTGTAAATCTGGATCTAATGTTTCATACTGAAGCCTGATAGTAAATAAAATAAATCAAAATACTGCATTTTTAGGAAAAAAACACGACCAAAATATCTTGTAATCATTTTAGCAAAGAGAAAAACAATACTGTGATAAATTTATGGACTATAAGTTTTATGATAATTATTCACTGACACAGTCTATGTGTAAACAAAAATAAGAAACAGATCAAATACCGTTTGGTTCGTGATGCTGTTTCTTCACTGAAGACTGGTCCTTCTCTCTTTGACCAGTCACTCTTCACAGACACAGAGCTGGACACATGTGATCCTGATCTTACACTAATGACACAAAGAACAAAACACTTTACTACAGGAGCTCCTTCAGTCTCATTTAAAGAGCTTCACTGTTGAGGATGGTAATGAAGCACAGTATAGACATGCATTTGTCCATCTATGACTATGGATAGATGGAAAGACATATTCATGTTTGTCTGCATGATCTATTTTCCATGGTTATTTATACCTCCTTGTGGCTGCTTGTGTGATTGTGTTACTGGAAAGAAGCTCCAGACTGAGTTCAATAAAGAGGAAATCAGTCATTTATTGTTTTATTTCATTCAATTCTATCACAAGCATCTTAGTGGGGAAATAAGCCAACACAACATTATAATGTCAAAGATAATAAATACCTTTTGATAGATGTTTTTTTCTCACTGAAGTCTGGTACGTCACCATCCTTTGACCGGTCACTCTTCACAGACACATGTGAGCCTGATCTTACACTAATGACACAAAGAGAGAAGAGAAACTTTTCTACAGGAGCTTCATCTGTGTTTTATATTGACACACATTCTCTCTAGTCCTTCACAGAAACAATGCAGAGTTTTAAAGATAGCAGTCATTCTTGTTTACAGAATCACATTTTGTTTAACAATTTCTTTTAGCTTCAAATGTGAGACCAAATACAAATATTTTGACTGATCTAGTAAAGAGATTTTTGTAGCATTTTTCTTTTTGACTAAAATGGAGAGCAGAGAAATGTAAAGAAAGCTACACAGTTCTGTTAGCATACTTCAATTAAAGGGACCATATGACACATTTTGGCTGCGCAAATCAATGGTGATAATGAAAGTGGATTGGGCTGAAGCGACTGTAAACTGACTGTAAATGATGATTTAGATTTTCAGTTCTCAGATATTTATCATCAATTGGCTACTTGTTAAATATTTTTATGTTATTTTTATTAGAATGCTTGAAGCTCTGAGTTCTACAAAATCATTGTAAATATAAAACAAAGTTTGTTAGGTTGTGTTTTTTTTCCAGCAAAGCTCTGAAACTGCAGCAGTGTTTAAAATGATTCTGCTCTGAAAACAGACTCAGTGTTACCTCTGTTTCTGTGAGAGAGACTCTTCTTTCCTCTCTTCTCCTGACATACTGCAGCTAAACTGTCATTGATCAGCACTGGCTTGAGACAACAATCTGCTGTTCAGTTCTTGACCTGGGAGATGATGATGTTCCTTCGAGTGAAGAAATATGTTGAGTTAGCTTGTAGCAAGCAGCAACAAAACACTATATAAATAAAAGAGTGAGTTACAAACAAATGCACTGGTCTTATTAGGTTGTTAAGTGGTCAGCTTCAGCTTCACTTGAGAATACTACCTCAGCAGCCGTTTATTAGCACTGTTTATTCATATTTAACATTTAAGATAACCCTTTTCAAACTCACTGTACACTACAGTCTCCGTGCTCACAGAGTCCCAAACACAAATCCTTTTTATATTAATTTATTTATATTTTCATTGTCTGGTTATCTGTGATTTCGGTATGGATTTAAAGGTTATGATTATATTTTTTTGTTAGTATTATAATCACATTGTGAGTGTATATTAGCACCTTTTGTTGTTTTCTCGTGAGATCTGATTGGACACGGAAGCGGTGACGTCACACTCAACAAGCGGAGAAATGTCTGGTTAAAAATACTTTCGATTTCGCATCACAAAAACAACAGCATAACACAGAGGCAGAAATACGAAAAACACTTTCAGAAACAGATTCGTGTTCAATAACCCCTCTTTGAAAACATACTTGTGGTCTTGTCCACTATAAAAGAGAATTTATAAGTATTTTAAACGCTCATGTTTCTGTGCTTTAGGCCTGTCGCGTGTCAGCAATTAATTCTCATATCTCTCAGACGGATCAGATTGGATTAAATATATAAAAACAATGTCCGCGAGTGTTAAATATAGTAGAGTCTGTGCTAAAGTTATAGCCTACCTGTACAAATGTTTTCTAGGAAATAAAACGTATCAAATCCAGCGAGCTACGCTTTCTCTCTTTCTATCTGCGTAGTGTCCTCGCGGCAGGGCTGGGGAATGTGGGAATGTGGGAATGTTGGAAATTCCGAGGCGTTGGGAATCGAGAGTCGAATCCAAAGGAATCGATTCCATCAAGGAGAATAATCAACTCCTCATTCAGAGCCTTTTTCAGTTCAACAAATCTTATCTCTGGGTGTCTCTCAAACGGAAGGCTGCACACATTTAAATTCACGAAAATAAACTGAAAGAAAACGAGTCGGTACTGATCATCTGAATTTTAGGATGCAGCTTTCTGTTTGAGAAGCACCATTCACCTCCATCAGTCTCGATAAAAGACGTTATTATACCCAGCACACACAACAACGCTGTAAAAACGTTGTGAAAATGTCTTGATAACGTTTTTTTTTTCAACAATTATTCAACAGTTAAGATAACCCTGCTGAAAAAAACAATAGAAACCATTACAGAAATTCTAATGGTTTCCATTACAAAACCA
>NW_024875732.1:7415-7510 GCF_018340385.1 Cyprinus carpio
ATTTGTTGTTATGAGTGAGTGAATAAATGTGCCCCTGGAGCACAAAAGCAGTTTTAAGTCGCTGGGGTTTATTTATAGCAATAGACAACAAAACA
>NW_024875732.1:7730-8156 GCF_018340385.1 Cyprinus carpio
CCTAACAAACCATACATCAATAGAAAATTAATTCTTAATATTATTGATATAAAAATCTAAATTTTAAAAAAATTACCCTTATAACTGGTTTTGTGGTCCAGGGTCACAAATAGTCTTGAATAATTACATTGTCTACTTTTTATGGTACATAGTTTCTATTCACTTCAAATCATATAAGAGGTTGTAGTAATTACATTTAGATATGGATATGTAAATACTTACCACTGACAGTTTTATCTGGTTTATGTCACTGATCTTCTCNCATTAGGACAATGTACCACTTAAACCACATAACCAGTATGTGAGATTATCCATACATATATTTATATGGCAATCTCAAAAAAGTTGCAAAAACTNCGTACCCTTAGGAGGCGCTTATTTCCTCTGAGGTGTGGCCTCTTTTCTTCAGCTTCTGAGACAGACACT
>NW_024875732.1:8236-8304 GCF_018340385.1 Cyprinus carpio
AACAAACACACACACACACACACACATAAACAAATTGAAATTCAAGAACTGATGGACTAATCTCAGAC
>NW_024875733.1:0-232 GCF_018340385.1 Cyprinus carpio
CATGCTAACAACATTAACTAAGTGCTAAAGCATGCTATTGATACTATGAAACAGGAAGTTGTTTTAACTCAGGCAAGCAATGTCCGATCTGCCCCAAACTTCATACATTTGATAGGTTTTATGCCCTGAACAAATACCCATTCACAAATTCTGTTATAGACATAGCGCACCCTGCTTGTAACAGGAAGTGACATGGTTAACACTGTAATGGACTCCTAGGAACATATTAAAA
>NW_024875733.1:375-441 GCF_018340385.1 Cyprinus carpio
AATGAAATTGCTGTAACTCAGGCAAGCAATGATCAATCTGCCCCAAACTTCAAACGTTTGACAAGA
>NW_024875733.1:1162-2780 GCF_018340385.1 Cyprinus carpio
GATCATACCGCCACCTGCTGGTGACAGGAAATTACTTGTTTTAAAACTAACTTAAAACATGTAATATCCGGCCCGCCCAGTTCTTGTGTTTGATATGGGTTCTGGCTCGAACTCATCTTTAGCCAATATTTGTTTATATAGTCTAGCGCCACCTGCTGGCAAACACCGGAAAATTACCGCCTTTTCACTCAACTTAAACATGCAATGTCTGATATGCCCTCGAACTTTGCATGTTTGGTAAGAGTCCTGGCTTCCGAAGATATTTGCATGCCGATATCTCAGTTATAATCATGGCGCCCACCAGTTGGCAGCAGGAAATGCCGGCACAAATATTTACCTTTTATAAGCATATGGGCCCAACGTTCGCTGTTCCCTCCCATGGCCACCGGTTGGCAGGAGCCCAGGTGCGGTGGGGCCCCTTTTCATCGCTAAGCTTTCAGAAGCTTTAATTAGGTCCGAAAGTAACCGATGGTGCGGAGGACCCCTGTATCTGCTTTTGTTTATTATTATTAGGGCCCCGAAAGTAACCCATGGTGTGAGGAACCCCTTGTATCTGCTTCTCAAGTATTATTAGGCCCGAGTAATCGATGGCGGTGTGAGGACCCCTATTGTATCTGTTTTGTTTATTATTAGGCCCGAAGTAATCGTATGGTGTGAGGACCCTATTGGAACTGCTTCATTACTTATTATTATTATTATTATTATTATTCTTCTCAAAAATGAATCGCATATTTGAGGGCTCTAAACATACTCTAAAAGTCATGAAACTTTGCACACGCATCAGAACTGGCTAAAATTCTACATCTGATATGGGTTTCAGAAGTGGAAGTGGCAAAATGGCTCACAACAGCGCCAATCTATGAACATTCAACGGTAAAAGCGCTCGAGCCACGCTTTCAATGCATTACGCACCTAAAATCGGCACAATACATGTATCACACCACTACCTACAAAAAGTCTTTGGCACGAAATTCGAAATCCCAACAGGAAGTTGGTTATTTTGAATTTTATCCCAAATTTGTATCATTTTTTGCTATTTCCAGGTTGTACCTTTTAACAAACTCCCCTCCTAGAGATTTATTCAATCAACACCAAATTTGGTATGCCTAATCTAAAGGCCTTTTGCGATGTTAAATTGCGGTGATCCTGAAAGCTCGCTGAAGTAGCGCAATCAGTATGTTCTATCACTTCATGATCGCCAAGGAAAAGCGTTATATCCCGTAATATGCACGTCCAATCCGCCCTTCAAACCCCAAGATGTTTTGAGACAGATTCCTGACCCAATGACGATATTCGCGTGCTATGTTTCATAGTTTTCACCCTGTCTGGCAACAGGAAGCGACAGGATTGCTTGCAGCAAACCAACCTTGGAGGGAAATTTTGGCGACGCATCTTTTCCGTTTCACTTCACTTTTAAAAACGTTATGCTAATTGTAGCAGACTTTGAGTTTTCATTAGTAAGGTGTTCCATGTCGTCACAGCTCATACCATGACAAAGTTAAAATCCCCAGTATAAACCCAGCCTGCCTCAAACTGCACGAAGGTCTTCGTCGGAACATTCAGCGGCCGGCGATCGGTGCTGGTGGCAAAACTCATGAAGCCGGCCCGGCATTTTTCG
>NW_024875733.1:4226-4431 GCF_018340385.1 Cyprinus carpio
TACAAACTACTCCTAGAAATTTTATGACAGTTTATAATTTTTTTTGGTCAGTCTAATCTAAAGGCCTTTGCGATGTTAAATTGTGAACATCTTGAGGTTTCATTAAAGGGTGTGGTCATGGTGCCGTGACAAAGTTCGATGGCTCGCCATGGGAATAGAAGTTGTTGTAACTCAGGCATAAGATGTCCGATCTTCCCTAAACTTC
>NW_024875733.1:4540-4803 GCF_018340385.1 Cyprinus carpio
TTAAAAAGTGACTCGCCATGGGAATAAAAGTTATTGTAACTCAGGCATAAAATGTCCGATCTTGCCCAAACTTCACATGTTTAATAAGTGTCCTGGCCTGAACACCTCTGAAGGCCAATATTCCATTGGGTGTGGCAAAATGCCTCGATAGCACCACCTATACATTTTCAACGGAGTGCGCCTAGAGCTACGTTTCACGCACATGTACAACAATCGGTACACACATGTAACACACCAATACCTACAAAAAAGTCTCTTGGTAC
>NW_024875733.1:5167-5261 GCF_018340385.1 Cyprinus carpio
TTAACAAACTACTCCTAGAAATTGTATGACATTTTTTTTTTTTTTTTGGTCAGTCTAATCTAAAGGCCTTTGCGATGTTAAATTGTGAACATCT
>NW_024875733.1:5759-5851 GCF_018340385.1 Cyprinus carpio
GCAAAATCCAGTTATAGTCATAGAGCCAACAGCTGGCAGCAGGAAGATTGGCACATATAAATGACTTTGACATATTTCTCTTATATTTACCA
>NW_024875733.1:6462-6661 GCF_018340385.1 Cyprinus carpio
GTGTAGCACACCATTATCTACAAAGTTTGATGTTTCACCGTGAAACAGGAAGTTCCTGTAACTCAGGCAAGCAATGTCCGATCTGCCCCAAACGTCACATGTGTGATAGGTGTTTTGTCCTGAACAAACACTCATAACCAAATTCAGTTATAGTCATAGCGCCACCTGCTGGCAACAGGAAGTGACATGGTTAAAACTG
>NW_024875733.1:8502-8899 GCF_018340385.1 Cyprinus carpio
ATTCTCAAACATGCTAGCAAAACTTACTATGTGCTAAAGGATGCTATTCTTACTATGAAACAGGAAGTTATTGTAACTCTTGCATACAATGCCCAATCTGCCCCAAACTTCACACGTTTTATAAGAGTCCTGGCCTGAACTCATCTTTAGGCCAATATTTATTTATAGTATTAGTTCCACCTGCTGGCAACAGGAAATTACTTCTTTTACACTAACTTAAACATGCAATGTCTGATCTGCCCGAAACTTCGCATGTTTGGTAAAAGTCCTGGTCTGAAGACATTTACATGCCGATATTCAGTTATGATCATAGGGCCACCTGTTGGCAGCAGGCAATGTGGCACAAATATTTACCATTTTAAACGCATATGGTCCAACGTTCGCTGATCTCCTATGG
>NW_024875734.1:0-129 GCF_018340385.1 Cyprinus carpio
ATTTTAGATTTGACACATTTAAATAGTGTGCAGTATTATTTATATAATATGAATTATGTGTTAGGCTATATTATTCAAAAGAAATTGTGGTTTACTTTGCATTGGAGCATTAAAAGTGGTAGCATAGTG
>NW_024875734.1:1031-2021 GCF_018340385.1 Cyprinus carpio
CGTTTTGAGAATGGCCAGCCCTTCTCACAGATGTGTACTTCTGGTTTGTGCATTTACTAAATCACATAAAGTCTCTGAAATATATAAAAGCATTGTGTTTTTTGTCACGTCGATAAAAAGCCTATAGCGTTCAAAGCGGGATACTTTACTGATGTCTGGACTCTGTTTTGGGATTTAGAAAAACTTGAGATGATGGTTTAATATAGGCTATTGTTTATGAATGGGCTACATTCTGTAGTTATATTCACACTCTAAAAAAAATATTGTATGGGCCTTAACAAATAAAGCGACCCGATGCTCCCACTCAGGGGCTCGTGGTTGTGATTAGACTCAACCCACTCCCATGTAGTTTGAGACACGCTGCTACAGTAGAGTATGGCCCGGGCTGATTGATTATTCTGACTGGAAGCGAGCCGGATTTTTTAAAGATGTGAGATCGTGGTTTTCACTAAACATCAGCACCCGCATCCATCAGAATACAAGTCATACCAGCTTAGCCCATTAATATAACTGCATATTTAGCAAGAAATTCACATGATAAACATATTTAGCGCTATAGCTTGATACACATAATCTCTCTCGATCAGAAGACTATAATGGCGGCAATAGTCGGCCGGGATGTTGAGCTAGTTCTCAAGGAGTTTGTCTGTTCCTTTTACTGGTCTATTTTTCGGGTTTAAAGCATGATTTAAACAGATACAGCGCATTCACATGCAATGGCTGTCTAATAATGGAAATTCAAACAAATGTAATCTTACGGGTGCTGCTGTAACTGATTTTGAAATCTGTAAGAAGCTCTTGTCGATCTGTGGAATAAAATAGCGACGAGAAAAAAGAAGTACTGTTATTTTCATCACAAACAAAATTTGCACAGCAGAAAGCAGCAATTATACATTTAATGCTGACAATGTTATTAGTTTGGCGTTTGTTGGGAAAAAAAGTTTGCACACAGCTAACCCCCTTTGAAACTCTCCTGTTATTTTATTTGTT
>NW_024875735.1:0-129 GCF_018340385.1 Cyprinus carpio
GGAAGGATGCCAAAATGTATCTGAGGCTGTATCTCTGCACAGATTTGACATATTTACACCAAAGTATGCATGTGCCATTGTCACCACAAATTGATCACGCCACATTAATTTGGTAACAGCGCCACCTAT
>NW_024875735.1:393-562 GCF_018340385.1 Cyprinus carpio
TGTTGTGGATTTCGTGTTAATAGACAAAACTGTTTTCATACAGTGCTGTTATAAACTTTAAGCACTGTGTCAAAATGACTCTAAGGCTATATCTCTTCAAAGCTTAGACATACTGACACCAAACTTTGTATGTGCAATAGTCACTTCACACTGACCATTCCACACTAAT
>NW_024875735.1:656-1875 GCF_018340385.1 Cyprinus carpio
GATCTTAAAACGGTTTTAATTACTCATTCCTGCCGTTCGTCTGAAGCTTGATCCTGTAGTGCTTGGCCCCGTAATTGCTGCTTGCAGCTATATTTATTCTTCTTCTTCTTCTTCTTCTTCTTCTTCTTCTTCTTCTTCTTCCGCCGCAAGTCTATGGCAGCCCATAGAACCGATTGCGGGAAAGTTGTATAATTTGGCACACTGATAGAGGACAGTCCCAGCATTAACTATAGCAAATTTGAAGTCTCTATCTCCTACTCTCTAGCGCCACCACTTGTCCAAAGTTTCAATATTTTTATGCTAATAACTTTTGAACCGTAAGCCACAAAATGAAAATTCTTTTTTCCTCTGAATCCTGGCTCAGGCCAAGTCGAATGAACCCCGGAATTAAAAATCGCGAAGGTTTAAGCTTTTTTCGCTATTTTCAATTATTCGAAACTCCATTTCTACGAACTCGCCCTAGACGCGAGTCCGATTGTCACTTGGTACCAGCCTGTGATCTTTCAGACGTATGCCAGCAAAAGCTATGGAATTCGCTGATTCGTCCAACCATTCTCGACTACCACGCGAAAAATTACGAAAGCACGCAAAATGCTTGTGGAGGCTAAGTAACTCTGTACCTGCTTAAGGTGTATTGACAAAATGTGGTGTGTGGGTTATGTAAACCACATGGACTGACTACCTGCAGTAGCCGACGCAGTCACCCAGTGTCAGAGGACAAGAAAAATGCATATTTTTGCTTATAACTTCTGGAATGGTTTGGACAAAACATCAAAACTGGTCTCAGACAGAGCGGGTCGCGCCGAAGTCAACTATATCCAATTTTCGTCGCCATTTTAGGTATCGGCCATTTTGAATTATGTTTCAAAATGCTATATTTTTTGAACGCATTATCGTATCATTACGAAAATAATTACAAAAATGTTTGGCTCCATGCCCTGATGCTACTCAAAAAGTTTGGTGGCAGCGCCACCTTGTGGTCAATAGTTATAATGAAATATCTTAAAAATGCTAATAACTTTTGAAAAAATTAGACTATTAAAATGAAAATGATCTAACTATACTCTTTGGGTCCTGCCGAGAACATCGATACCAATTATGCCAAAATTGGCCATACTTCTTGTCCGCCATTTTGATTCATGTTGAAAACCTACTCTTTCGAACTCCTCCTAGACCGTTAGTCCGATTTTCACCAAATTTGACTCGGATCATCTTCAGA
>NW_024875736.1:0-4978 GCF_018340385.1 Cyprinus carpio
TTCTTGTGGCTCCTGTGAGACTGTAAATCTGGATCTAATGTTTCAAACTGAAGCCTGATAGTAAATAAAATAAATCAAAATACTGCATTTTTAGGGGAAAAATATATATGACCAAAGTATATTTTAAACATTTTGGCAAAGAGAAAAACAATAAATAAGTGATAAATTTATGGACTACAAGTAGTTTTATGATAATTATTTACTGACACACTTTCTGACACAGTCTGTGTGTAAACAAAAATAAGAAACAGATCAAATACCGTTTGGTTCGTGATGCTGTTTCTTCACTGAATCTCGGTGGTTCATCCTTTGACCAGTCACTCTTCAGAGACACAGAGCTGGACACATGTGAGCCCTGATCTTACACTAATGACTTCTAAAGAATAAAACACTCTACTACAGGAGCTCCTTCAGTCTCATTTGAAACTTCACTGTTGAGGATGGTAATGAAGCACAGTATAGACATGCATTTGTCCATCTATGACTATGGATAGATGGAAAGACATATTCATGTTTGTGCAGATCTATTTTCCATCACTTAATTTATACACTCCCTTGTGGCTGCTTGTGTGATTGTGTTACTGGAAAGAAGCTCAGACTGGAGTTCAATAAAGAGGGAAATCACTGATTTATTGTTTTTATTTCATTCATTTCTATCGCAAACGCATTTTAGTGGAGAAATAAGCCAACCTAGCATTATAATGTCCAAAGATAATAATTACCTTTTTGATAGATGTTTTTTTTTCTCTACTCAAAGAAGTTCAGCAAGTCTTCATCCTTTGACCCGGTCACTCTTCACAGACACATGTGATCCTGATCTTACACTAATGACACAAAGAGAGAAGAGAAACTTTCTACAGGGATGCATCTGTGTTTTTATATTGACACACATTCTCTCTAGTCCTTCACAGAAGCTTAATGCAGAGTTTTAAGATAGCAGTCATTCTTGTTTACAGACTCACATTTGTTGTAGCTGTTTCTTTGAAATTACTTCCAAATGTGAGACTAAATATAATTTTACAAATATTTGACTGATCTAATTAGAGACTTTATTTTTCATTTTTTTTTTTGGCTAAAATAGAAAGCAGAAATGTCGGTGCTATACAGTTTCTGGCACTATTATTTTAAAAAGTTTATCACTTTGTTTATTGGGTTAATAACAGTAACAATGTTGTTAGCCGAAGATTACTGTATCCACTTTTGACCCAGGGTCCAAGTCTGAGCTGAATGTTTTCTGGAGGCAAGCTTTTAGTTTGCAACTCTCTAACCTTTCAGATACAATCTACTTAAAGTTATAATTTCTTCTTCACTGTAACAACTTTATGTCCTGAAGTGTCAACATAAAATACAGTTATTTAGATTGTAGTTTTTGTATTTTATGTACAGTGTATTTAGGTGTGTGTAGCTGATGGTTGTGCACGAGGAAGCTGGGAGAAAATGCACAAGCAGCTTCATAAAGCGTGCTGTACACAAGACAACCCTTAGATTGCGTCATGCGGCTCAGGAAGTCCGAGTTTATAATACTATAAATCTTAAACACTGTTTCCAAACAAAGCGGGTTTGCTTTCACATCGCAACACACAGGCGTCTCTCACAACATAGCTGACCACACTGCAACTCCCTGAAGCCTGCGTCTTCCTCTGTGTGTTAACCTTTGAACAGCTTGTGCGTTAGAGAGTTCACATTGGGACGCACACATTTGTGAGAGTAATATCTGGATTTCCAGTCAAGACATTTTAATCATTTCTGGATCAGTGTTCTCTGTTAGACAGAATAAATCACTTTACAGGAGACTCTGACCTTTGTAGCTTTGAAGATCTTACTCAAACAGATACATTACACACTAAGGAAAGATTAAAACAATCAACAACCTCAGATGAACCCTTTAAATTAACTGTTGAGTCATTTTTAACATGTCTGACAATAAATGTATTACCTAAAACCAATATCCAGTGATGTGGAATAATTTGCTTGTGGTTTGTTGTTTGTGTTTACTAGTCCATATCCATCTTAAGGGCGACTGTAAGTGGAACTGGGGCTAGACTGATGAATGTTTTGGTTTTTTGCCCCATTCTGAGATATTTATCATCAATTGGCTACTTTTTAAAAATATAAATGCTATTTTTTAAGTAGAAGGTATGAAAGCTCGGGGTTAGAGTGTGGGGTGGGCTGCAAAATCATTTGAAATATAAAACAATGTTGAAGGTGTTTGAATTTTTAACAGCAAAGTCTGAAAACTGCGGCAGTGTTTAAAATTGGGTTCTCTGAAAGCAGAACTCAGGCCCTTACCTCTGTTTCTGTGAGAGACCACTTTCCTCTCGTTCTCTCTGACATACTGCAGATGAACAGCTCCAACGCTGAGATCTTTGTGTCCTAGGGGACGATCGATGCTCATCATGTACCTGGACATGACATGATATCAAGATCATTAGAGTTCAGAGGAAGAATGTTTCTGCTTCTCGGGTGGGGGTGTTGTTGGCGGGCCTGGTCCACGACAGCCAGTATAGGTTAGTAAACTTAACAAATCACGCTGCAGTTAAAGAAACTGAAATGCGTTCATTCCATCAGTCTCCGGTGACATAATGGAAAGGTGGGGTGAAAGTATTCAGTTTCTACTTGCAGAGTACACGATCTTGGGGTATAAGCTATAGCAATGAATCACGGGCCATCCAGGCCCCAAATGCGTTCATCATTGGGTAAATGGTAAACACTTGAGAAGTATTGTTCAGACTTACTTGCAGTAGACCAGACTGTTAACCCCACCTGTGGCATCTTCACGATGACTTTGGTTTTCAAACGGGGACACAAACAAGAACCACTCTGAATCTTGGGAGAAATCAAAGTCAGGGTTAACACCAACGAATCTGCGTGCGCATGCGCCACCACTGACAGGAATGTTGAAGCACAAACCGCCCGGCCTTTCTTCTCCCGGTCTTCTCCTCTTTCACTAACAGTGGCCACGTACATCCTGACACTACAACAAGTGGGTCAACTAGCGCACCTGCTGTTATCTTGTGTCATATTCTCCTCTCATCTGCTCAGTGCAACCTCCTTCGGCTACATTTGACAACTTTGAAGGGTTAATGATAATGACAGACAATCATATCCAAATAATCCAAACAAACATCTCATCTGAAAGGTAATTGTTATATGCTTATAACAGAATTAATACCGTCCTGTTTTTATTTGAGAAATTTGATAGTGTTAAACAGGGGGCTTCAGGAAACCCGCCCACAATAGGTCAATAAACAAGGAAAAAGTGGGCAACAATGATTTCAGTACCGAACAAGTGAAGTGGGGGGGCGAAAAGAAAAGGGGAAAAAGATGGGGAAAATGGGAGGGGGAGTAGTTCTGGAACTAAATAAATTATAATTTAACTTTCAGTGTTCTACATACAAATAGAAACTGCCCAGTTTATTTTCATCTTATATTCTGATTTTATATCATCTCTGTTCAGTTTTACAGAGTTGCTGGGATGTAGATATATTGGCTTTTTTCACAATCTTCATTTTGGCCGCTTGCACGCAGGTCAAAGTTTTCCGGTGACAACAGTGGCCTTATGTAACAAGAATAAGCTTGCACCCCAATGTGCATACTAGCCTATCTGCCCTAAATAGTATTGAAAATTACTAATATCACATAGATTTTTTTTTTTCCTTTCGGTTTTTACAAATTAGATATTATGAAAAATACTTGAACTGCCAATACTTTAACTTTAAAAAGCGCAAACATTCCACAATTAACTTTTTGAGTCAGGGTCATCACAAATACATCTCTGTTTTAATTCTGAACGATCACAGTTATAAACTCCGTTATGAAAATAATAAAAGTTGCAAATGCTCACATGCACAATAGGAAACTTGTTGCGTTCAGCGTGACCAGAGACCCGGTCCCTGTGCTTTTGAGCCTTTGGTTGGAAGGATGATGATTTACATCGAAAATGCGAGTTAAGTGTTAAAACCTAGGTACGTATAAATATTATTTTGGCAACCAGCTTATGTCGCGAATATGGAAACATTTGGATGGGCCAGGCTAGTTTTAGAGGATTTGTTGTGGAGGGAGGGAAGGAATTAAAATAGCTTGTGTTTAAATGTTTGTAACATATTGTAAAACATATTTTTACTAACAAACAACGGCAATAGGAACCACAGTATTACTGCAATACAGCTGAGTAGTTACACAATTATACTGCAATAAAACTGCAGTAGACTGCAATCTAATAACAACAACGAAGTACATTCATACAAGTGAAATATCAAGTGGCACTACTAATAAAATGCTGTACGACCAGTAACACTGAAATGGCAACCAAAAATTCAGGAATCAAACAAGTTTTATTTGCACACATCTGCAATATCATAATTAAGGTTACAGAACACAACATGTGAATGCCTCAAAACAGCAATTTTTTTTTGAAACAATAAATGGTTGACTTTTCTTTAACTTAAAATAACAGGCTGAGGCGTACACTAAAGTCTTAGTGGAGTATTATAAATACACAATAAGCACATTTCTTCCCTCAGTATCAGGCCGGTTTCATTTTTGAAGAGGCAAATCCTCGTCTGTTGGGGTCTTATGCACTGCCTTTATCTCAGATGTGGAAACATATTTGGATTAGTCTGGAAAAACAAACAAACAAAAAAGTATCGAATTTCTCAAGTTTCATTTGCACTGTTCATTACAGGTATATTAGGTATACCATAAACTAAATCTGAAATAGGGGATGTCACAAAGTGGTTTGTGATACAAGTATTCATTTCTCCCATTCATTCTTATGCATATTGTTTGTGTAGTCCTCTTCTCTAGCATTAATAATGCTATGTTTATCAATGGACTTCACTTTACTATTTACCTTATTACACTCACATTTTATTTATATGTATTTTCAATATTAATGCTTAAGGACGTTCACCACTAGGTTGTGTTACCCACCCGGAATACTCCTTTCAGGTCTCACTATTACATGTTTGAAAGGCTT
>NW_024875736.1:5419-5507 GCF_018340385.1 Cyprinus carpio
TATGAGGTGGAGGCAAAGAACCACACGACATGAAACTGGTTGCCTCCATTGAAGTGGATTAAAATTGTGTAATACACACCTGTTAAAG
>NW_024875736.1:5735-5831 GCF_018340385.1 Cyprinus carpio
AAATCAACACAAGTGTTTGTGTCCAAAAAAAAATTATAATTTACCACTTATTTACAAAAATATTGATCTGTAATGTGCATTCACGAGAGCATCACA
>NW_024875736.1:5850-6007 GCF_018340385.1 Cyprinus carpio
CTGAGGTTGAACCTCTGGAGTCACATGATTACTTTCACAATGTCTTTGCTACTGTTCTGGAACTTAAATATGTAAGTTGTGTTGCTGCCTTTAGAGGGGTCAGAAAGTTCTCGGATTTCATCAAAAATATCTTCATTTGTGTTTTGAAGATGAACAA
>NW_024875736.1:6057-6224 GCF_018340385.1 Cyprinus carpio
AAAATTTTTGTGTGAACTAACCCTTTAATGTTTGTGGAGTACAATTTGACTGGAAGGGTAGAACTAAGTTAATTTTCATGAGTTTGTTTGGTTCCAGATCATTCGATCTAGTGTTCTGACTGTACGTGTGTGCTACAGTAAAAGCAGCACATTAATTTAGAATGGTG
>NW_024875737.1:0-517 GCF_018340385.1 Cyprinus carpio
GAATAAATACCTGGGGTTATGTTTGTTTTCTTCTAAAAGAGATGAAAAGTAATCAGATCTAGCCGTTATTTAATGCTTTTCTGTAGGATATGTTACTTTCTTGCCAAGCAATACGAAATACCTCTAGTTCTGTTTTCCTCCAGCTGCGCTCCATTTTCCAGGCTGCTCTCTTTAGGGTGAGAGTGTGCTTATTATACCACAGTGTGAGACTGTTTTCCTTAACCTTCCTTAAGCGTAAAGGAGCAACTGTATTTAGATGCTAGAAAAGAGAGAGTCCATAGTTTCTGTTACATCATCAAGTTGTTCTGAGGTTTTGGATATGCTGAGGAATTGGGATACATCAGGAAGATTACTTACAAAGCAGTCTTTTGTGGTAGAAGTGATGGTTCTACCATACTTGTAACAAGAAGTGGAATTTACAGTTTTAGCTATATGAAGTTGGCACAAGATAATAATCTGAGATATCATCGCTTGGCTGCATAATTTCAACACCATCAACATCAATCCCATGTGACAG
>NW_024875737.1:893-5127 GCF_018340385.1 Cyprinus carpio
TCAGGTTTCTGTCAAACAGAGCAAATCTAGATTATGATCAGTGATCATATCATTTACCAAAAGTGCTTTTGTAGAAAGGGACCTGATGTTCAATAAGCCAAGCTTTATCATTTGTTTATCCATATTGCATCTGTTTTTTATTTGTTTGAACCTCAGTTAAATTGTTGATCTTAAATTGGTTTTGGGCGTTTTTTGTATTTTCTAGTTCAGGGAACAGACACAGTCTCTATAGTGTGATATCTGGGTGAAAAGAGTCTCATGTGCTAGGCAGAATTAACTTTGAAAGAGAAAATAAACCTTTACCTCTCTGTCTATGCTGTCCAATTCCTTGTATGTCCTGCCAGAATTTTTAGTATCTGCCTTGACTTTTTGCATCATTGTTCAGCATGAATGACCGACTTTAAACTGTGCATTTTGCATTATTGACCACACTGTTTTCCTAATTAATGTGTTGTTCAGTTTGCTTTTGGCGCGAAGGCGTTTTTGTTTACAAGCCGCTATATAAATAAAAGGTCACTTGACCTATGACTTGACTTTTTCTTGGATAGAGAAGTGGCTTCTTGTGCCCCTTCTTACACCAGGCCACGTTGTCACTGTGTGTGCAGCAGATGCTCTCACACCAACCTGCGCACATCCCTGCAGAAGAAAAGCTCTGCACCACTGGAGGGACGCACGATTCCATAAGCTGACGCCTCAGGACCCCCCCACCCGCACAGACAGTCCCCTGGCATTTTGCGCTGGACACTCTGAGACATCAGTCTGAAGACTTCTTCAAGCTGCAAGTCGATAATCCTAGTTCGACTTGAGTTCCTTTGATTCGGTTCTTTTTTTTTTCGTGTGGTTTTTTTTTTTTGGTGTTGTTTAAAACAAATTTCATGCAGTGTGAGGACCATTGGCTGATGACATTAAAGGAGAGATATGGAGTGCAGTTTTTTGTCAGGGTTTCTTGGAAGGTGGGTATCCGTTGTTGTTACAAGAACAACATGATTTGGAAGCTTGCTGACTTCCCTCCTTTTTTTATAGAAATCCAGTCTGCTCTTACAGTCTAATTAGTATGATAGTGATTTTGCATACTGATTAGTAACTCATTCAAACGCTCGCATGTTGGATGCTGACTATGAATACGGGTCACCCCACCCGAATGTCCTTAGTGGTGATTGTGTGTGTGGTTTTTTGGGTGTGGAAGAATCAAAAAAAAAACTTACTGTTAAATATTATAATATGTCTTTTTTTTTTTTGTTTTAGGGAGAAAGTAAATTTTTGGCTTTTAATCGAAGCTTTTTTAGCAATCTAGTATCGTTTTTTTAGAATTACATTCATGATACAAGCTCTGACACAATAATCTGAGAAACAATGTGAATGGACACCACAAAATGCTTAACCAGCAAAAGCTTTGCAAAAACACTAAACACTCTTGTCACTGCCTGCAAACTAAATGTCCCCACCCCAATCTTTGATTGAGTGCTTAACATCCTCATGAATATCAACGAGTAAAACTTGCCATCACACTATTCGAATCACTGTCGGTGATACGTTCTGGATGTTTCTGGTAGGTTTTAAAAAGCATGACGTGGTAGATGTGCTGATTGATCCAGCATTCCTTATATAGTTTGTACAGACAGGGTATTAAAATTGCTAAGCCTGTTGCTTGGCTCTCTGGTTTTGCTTGTGATCATGCTTCCTGGTGTACAGTTACGCGGCACTTTAGCAGCTCAAGCATTTTTATTAATAGAGTCATATCGCAGAAGGCTGTGCTCTGTGCATATTGGACCTTGTTTTACCTGATGAGTTTGTTGACCAGACTGGCAGCTCAAATAACAAATCTTATGACTAACAGGTATGTGATGTATTTTCCTACAAGAGCCTCAAAGGGACATGGTGTCGAAAAAAATTCAAAGTTATTTACATCCCTCTTGCAAAAACTTTGCGTTCTCTGGCAAAACCTGCTATAATAAACACTTGTTGCTTCTACTTCTACACACCTTGCAGTGGTTCGAACAATCAGACAGCAAGTCTGGTATACAGTTTATGAATAAAATATACTAGGCATACAGGAAAACCCGAATGTGACCAGAAAATGGAACACGCAAATCTGTGCATGTGAACTAAAAACTGACTAAATTACTTTTATACTTAGCAGGCTCAAGTTCAAAATAAAAACTCTATGAACTGCTCCTTTGTGAATGTATGGGAGCTGTCTGAAGACCACTGCAAGCTATGAAAAGCAAGCAGAATGTTTGTCCAAACTCAACAGTTTTTTTTTTAGGTGATGCAACAATTTCTGGAATAAATTTTTTTCCTCCCGTCAAAGTCTTTTTTTTCCACTTGCCAGGTCCCATTAATGGGGCGCTTTAGCTCTCTGTTCCTGTACATGCAGGGTTGCGATGCCAGTGCTTACGTGAATACCCCTACCACACACCCCCAGCCCCCCCCACGTGTGGACATTTGGGGAGTCGGTTTGCTTTAATTTTTTTGGGTTTGTCCAAATTTCATCCCCTGTTATGTTCGTTGTTTTTGTGCCCATCCTTTCTAGTGCTTTATTGTCAATTCTTCCACATGTACAGGTACACATACATACAGAGAATATTTAAACTGCATTTACTCTCAGATCCTTGGGTGCATACAGATAACACCAACAGTAAGAGCATAAAGATAGGGAATTAAATATAAAAATACAATATAATACAAATAAAAGGCATGTTAAAATATAATATAATAATAATAATAATAATAATAATAATATGTAATAATAAATACAGTTAAATTAAATGAAGCAGCACATGGCGCATGGCAGATGGGGAGTGCAAAGCAGTGAAGAAGACAAGCATACTGCAGATAAAAATGATTGTAGTGTAGAAGTGTCATTTCATTCTCTCTTTTTATCCTGGCTACAGTAAATCAACATGCACATTCACTTACAGAGACTGGAAATGAACATGCACTTTTACATGTGGCAGAAGAGTGGTGCAGGTCTCTCTGAGTAATAGACACAAATGGTGAATGAGATATGAGGTAAAAATATTTGACACAGCTTTGTCCACTATAGCTTAGGGGTTTTAATTGAGGATGCATTTAATCAGAAAGCAGCAAATAGGAGCACATTCTCTCCTTTTTTTTCTTCAAGACCCTGAATCTGCTTTTTGGCAGAAGTGAGAATGTTCATGTGTAATAACAACAGAGGGCTTACCAAGAAACCCATAGCCAGCAGACCTTATAAGCCTTGGAAAATGTCTCACCCTTACAGCCTTTTTGCTTGAGCTTTCTGCTTAATGTTAATATACATTTAAAATAGATCAAGGCTGTGGCAATGTTCTTCTGCTGCATCTGACAGTGATACAAAGAGATCATGTGGGAGATTCAGTGAGATGTGTGTTTTGCTTTTTATTTTCCTTTTGTCTGAGGAAGTGTAGAGTATTCCCATTCAATGTACCATCCTACCTTAGTGTGTGTATAGAAACACTTCGGAACGAAGTCTTTACACTCTATCCAGTTATCCAAACGGCTTCTGCACATACTTCTGAAAGTAGAGCGGTTTCTTTGAAGTCTGCCTCAAATGTGCAGATCAGGCACATGCTGATTATTGCTGAACTGCTTTCTCAACACTCAGATCACAGGTCAGTGGCCTTTTTGGTACAATTTATCATTCATAAATCAAGGAAACAACATGTCTCCAACTCCAGAATTATGATTTAAAAAATAATTACATTTTGGTTCTGAATAAAGTATTTCCTAATTCAAATTAAACCAAAGACAAAAAGTATTTGACAAATAATAATAGGTAATAGTTATTTAATAGTTATTAATAGTATATTGTGTATAAACTGGCATGCAATTATTATACTTGGGGCAGCCAGGCCTAACGGTTAGAGATTTGGACTTGTAACCAGAAGGTCGCAGGTTCGAAGCCCCGTGCTGGCAGGAGTTGCAGGAGGGAGGAATGAACAGTGCTCTCTTCCACTCTCAATACTCATGGCTGAAGTGCCCTTGAGCAAGGCACTGAACCCCCAGTTGCTCCCCGGGCGCTGGATATATAGCTGCCCACTGCTCCGGGTGTGTGTTCACGGTGTGTTCACTTCTCACTGCTGTGTATGTGCACTTGGATGGGTTAAATCACCAATTCAGAGCATGGGCTACCATACTTGACAAATGTCACGACTTTCACTTTCACTTTCAAATTAGCACTGTATATTGATACAAATACATGTCCTGGATGTTGCGATTCTCAATGTGAGTT
>NW_024875738.1:0-5124 GCF_018340385.1 Cyprinus carpio
CATGGGTGGAATAAACATATGGCAGGACTTTTACTTTCTGACCCCTGGACTCTCCACCTCTGCATATTATTACAGCTTGACCGTCTGAATTGGATTAAATTTTGCATCACAAAGGAAGAACATTCTCTCAGCCACATTAGGAAAATGTTATAGGAACATCATGAGACTTGAAATTGTGTATGTTGGCATAAACGTTCTTCGTACGTGAAGTATTAACAAACCTAGAAGATTTTAATCTTCCCCATTCTAGGATGTTTGTGGAATGTTGAGTGATACAGATGTATATTGTTCTCCATAAGGTGATTGGCAATAATCCTTTCATATAACGAAAATGACAAGAACATTCTCTCAGTAACCAATTAGAGAATGTTCTTGAGAGGATGTCATTGAGGCCGGATTTGAGAATGTTTTTTATAAAAGTTCTTGTAATGTACGTAATAACAAGCGCGAACAATTTTGACCTTCAACATTTTGTGGATGCTTTTCAAGATGTTGGTGGGGTAACAGATTAGTATACAGGTGCAGCTCAATAAATTATAACGCCGTGGAAAAGTTCATTTATATTTCAGATTTCAGCAATAGCACTAACCTAAATTGTGAAACTTGTGTGTATTAATAAACTCAATGCACACCGACCTGAATTTAGCTTAAGGTATTTGGTTTTTCTTTTACTAGTTGATGTTTTGGCGATCACATTTAAACTTAATTAACAAACAATTAGATACTTCTAAGACCAATAAAATTAAATAAAAAAAAAAAAAAAAAAAAAAAAACCATTTTTAACTGAATTGTTTGGCCTTCTGAAAGAAACGTGTGTGTGTACATTTACTTGTACACTGTCTGTACTCAATCCGTGGTAGTGGTTTCCTTTTTTGCTTGTAATTACTTATTACCTGTACTGCCTCAATTCGCTGTGGCATGGAAGTGGATCATTTGGTGGCACTGCTGAGCGTGGTAGTGAACCCACTCCAGGTTTCTTTGACGAGTGGCCTTCAGCTCATCTCATTTTTGGTCTCTTGTTTCTCATGTTCCTCTGTCAATACCTCATAGATTCTCATCTGGGTTCAGGTTCTGGTTAGTTTTGGCTGGCCTTCAAGCCCACAAACACCATGATCATTTAAAAAAAAAAATAAAACCAACTTTTTGGTGCTTTTTTGGCAGTTGTGGGCAGGTGCCAAAAATCCTGGCTGGAAAATGAAAGAGTCGCGTCTTCAAAAAGCTGGTCCAGCAGAAGGACGCATGAATTGCACACCAAAATGTCTTTGTGTAACGCGGTGCAGTGACTTTGGTTTTCCTAAAAAACACAATGTACCAACACCAGCAATTGGACATTGCAACCCCAAATCATCACAGGACTGTCGAAACTTTAACAACACTATAACCTGGACTTCAATGCATTTCTTGGGTTAATGAGCTTCTCCACCCTTACCCTTCCTCCCCCAGACTTAAGGACCTTGGTTTTTCCAAATGAAATAAGACAAACTTGCTAACTCATTCTGAAAAGAGGACTTTGGAACCACTGGGCAACAGTCAAGTGCTGCTTTGCCTTAGCCCAGGTAGTTGGCCTCAACCTCGGACGTAAACAATAGGTAATAAGAGGCACCACGACAACGGTCAGTCAAATTCCGTGAACGCACTTCATGGTTGGTGGTGGCTTTGCTGCCTTGACCCCAGCCTTAGTCCATTTCCTTGTGAAGTTCACGCACTCAAGTTCTTGAATCGGTTTGCATGACAATATCCTCATAGAGGATGCCGATTCTCTCGGTTGTTGTGCATCTTTGTTCTTCCACTCTTTTTCCGTCCCACTCAACCTTCTGTTAACAATGATTGGATTACAGCCAATCGATTTGATCAGCCACTTTTTTTGCACTGAACAGTTTTTGTCTTAAACCCACTCCCTTGTTGAAGGGTTCCTTGTCAATGATTGTCTTTTTTTTTCCTGGCTCAACTGGTCGAATCAGCAGTCTTTTCCTTCCCCATGAGTGTCGGCGCCTAGTTGGAACCAAACTGTTAGACCAAACTGAAGGCTCCAGGAACCCTGTTGCAGGTGGTCGGAGTTCAGGAGTGATTTGCATGTCACCATATTTGATTTGATGAAATAGTGAATTGGCCGTGGTTTGTGTTAAACTGTGAGCCAAGATCCTCACAATTACTTTGAACAAAATGATTAAACTACGTCAATGTATGGGCATTGAATTTTGTTAAATACACGAAGTTTCACAAAATGAGTTGAATTACTCGAAAATAAAGGAACTTTTCCACGGACATTCTAATTCTATTGAGATGACACAAGTATGTTGTGCATAAAACCATTGTTTAAACGTTTCAAGAAACAAAGACTAAGAACATCGGTTTTCGGGTTTCATTCACAATTTGAGTTGTGAATACTCCCTGAATAAATTAAACTTTTCCACGACATTTCTAATTTATTGCGATCCAGGTACGTTTGTCATAAAACATGTTAACAATGTTTCAAGATAACAAAGAAGAACATTCCTCAGTCACATTAGGAAATGTTATAGAACATCACTCGAGGCCATTAGATGTTTTTATGTTTTTTTAATAAACGTTCATTGAAATGTTATTAATTATATCAAGTTGCAAAACATTTTATTATCTGCAGCAAATTTGAGGGTGTTTTGGGGGATGTTGTTGAGGTAACAGATTATATAATGTTCTCCATAATCAATAAAATATTGGCCTAATGTTTCAAGATAACAAAGGAAGAACATTTTCCACAGCCACATTAGTAGAAACGTTTATAGTTACAAACACATCACTGCAGCCCTGGGTGGTGTTATGTGTTTTTTAATAAAATAAACCTTGTAATGTGACGTAATAACCAAAGCTGGAACATTTGACTGAAACTGTCAACATTTTGAAGATGTTTTGTGGATGCTTTGAGGTAACAGATTATATAATGTTGTCGCCACCATCATGGAGATCAGTGTTTGATTTAGTTGTGCTCTTGACCCTTGACTTGTTGTACTAGATCTTTCTCTGTAGTTCTATATGTGGGGTTGTAGAGAAAAGAGATCAGTGATATGCATTAAACAGATAGTCACAATGAGCTAGAGTGATTATATTCAAAAGAGTGTTTGTTATTTTTGTATGTTTTGATTTTGAATAATCGTCCCAGTGAAACTACAGCATGCAAAAAAAGTAGTGTTATAATATTTACAGAGAATAAATTTTAACTCAGTGCTTTTAGACACACGCAGATATCAAGAACCAGCATGAATCTCTACAATGGTGAAAATCAACAAAAATGCTTCATGTTGCAATGCATGAAAAACTCCATAATGCACTGCAGTATGAATAATTATTTGTCACCACTGTTTGAGGATCATATAGTAAATATTCATGGCTAGTACCTGAAAATCCTAAACAAGTTTTTTTTTTTTTTTCTCTTAATATTGAAGTATTATGGTGGCAATGTATAATGAGATACTCTTTTTTAAAGACAATAAAGAAATTCAAAATCAGATCATACAGTCATCAAAAGCATAAGTTACCTGCTAGCTAAAGATTTGCTTCAGCATTGCACAAATGCTTGCTATGAAACAGTAATGCATTTGCTTAGAAACAAATTTATCAAAACTGTTAAAAGGCTCAAGAGTCCAACTGAAGCAAATACTGACCACAATTATGGTGGCAAAGTTTTTTTTTTTTTTTTCCTTTCAATTGATTTCATCCAAGGCTGTGCTTAATGTCAGTTGTAGTTCTTGTGTTTCTCTTTTCTTCAGTGATGTTGATTGTTAACAGCAGGTGTTCATCACTAATGCACAATCTTCATTTAATTAGTCACTTAATTATTTCATTAACTTTAACTCTTTGAGGACTTGGGATTTAACTTGAGACTCGTTTGTGACTTGGAAGGAATGACTTGATTCCTCCTCTGGTGAAATCAGCTGCTGAGTTCATCGGTGGAAGAAACATATGGCAGGACTTTTACTTTCTGACCCCTGGACTCTCCACCTCTGCTTAAAACACAAATTTGACTGATTGTCATTTTCCAGCAAATAAAGATTACAATATATTGTTACTACAATATCATGTGTGATTGTGTTGATAGAGATAAATCAATGAATAAAAACAATGTAACTTACACAGTCATTTCCTTTTATATTTCTCTGGAAAGGGTTCTTCACAACCAGTGTGTTGGATACTTGAATATACCCTGCATTAGTTGGATACCTAGCAGAAAGGTAGAAACAAACTCTAGATTAGTTTTTTTCTTTTTTTTTGTCTAATCGTCTTCATAGATTGTGAATTGATCTTAGTTCAGTTGTAATAGCACACTGTAAAACCCGACAAGTAACTTAACTCAAACCGTTTGAGTAAACAAATTGCCTTGATTTAAACCATGTAAGTTTTAAAACTTTGCAATCAAGTAATTAAGTGATTAACTAAGTGCTGATTGAGCATTAGTGATGAACAGCTGCTGTTAACAAACAGAATTACTGAAGAAAAGAGAAACACAAGAACTACAACTGACTTCAGACACAGCCTTAGATAAAATAAACTGAAATAAAATACATTAAATCTCTCAAGATCTGATTAAACAACCCCACAAACAGCATCACCAGCTCCACTTATTAATAACCAGACTGACTTTATTTCTGTCAGACGTCTACAGAAGATCTGATTGAGAATTAACTAAGGTTTAGATGTTGATTTAGTTTCATTTGAAGTAACCATGTTAGAGATCAGTGTTTGCTTTAGTTGGGCTCTTGACCCTTGATTTCTGTCTTAGTTTATTTTTTTTTCTGGTTGTTGTAACCATGTGTTTTTGAAACATGATTGTTATAACTCAAAAACCCAGCGAAAATATGATCAGGTATTGGTTGTTATACAGCATATTGGTGATGAAAATCATCAATTATGGAGCTGTTCAGAGTCCGAAATCTGACTAAATAAGTGTTGTATAATTAGTTTGGTTGATTACAATGAAAGCCATTTAAAAAAAGCCAGTGGTTCTATCATAATCTGTTAACATAAAGGACTTTTCAAACACTTTATAAACATACATTTTCTTTCTATGGCAGCAATTGGTCACACACAGACATCAATAATCAGAATATGAACCTCAACAACGGTGACGAAAAAAAAAAAAAAAAAAAA
>NW_024875738.1:5142-5536 GCF_018340385.1 Cyprinus carpio
TCCATGGCTCCCAGCATACTCTGCTGCATTTTTTTTATGGTCACCATTGTTGAGGTTCATATGCTGATTATTAATGTCTGTGTGTGACTAAATGACCCCATAGAAGACCAAACTGTTTAGAAAGTCTTTTATATTAACTGATTATCACAGAACCACTGGTGTTTAGAATCACTTTTATTGTAATGAATCAATCAACTAATTACACAACACCCATTTCAGCAGAGATTAGACTCCGAACAGTTCAATAAATGGTAATTATCATCACCAATATACAGTATAACAACCAACACCTAGATACAGGTTAGGCAAAAAATGTTAGCCTGAAGGCACTGTAAGTTGCTTTGGATAAAAGAAGCTTCTTATTGTGCGTTTGTTTGTGTGTGTGTGTATGTAT
>NW_024875738.1:6072-7384 GCF_018340385.1 Cyprinus carpio
TTTCATTGCAATGTATATCTTCTTTCAGTGAACTAAGTTCAGAGTACTCACAAATTATTAGTTTTAAAACTTAAATGGTTTAAGGCAATCAGTTTCCTCAAACGGTTTGAGTAAACCTATCTTGTCAGGTTTTTAAGGATATCTGTTTACTCAAACGGTTTGAGTTACGTTACTTGTCAGGTTTTACAGTGCAGAGGTGGTAATAATTATTATACTTACAGGATGTATTCTGTACTGTATTGCACAAAAAGGACGCAGATATAATCTATCAGCTCTGAGAGCTTCGATGCAGATGCGGTCATCGTTTTGTCTCACTGTACATACAGTATGTCTGTCAACAACAATAAACCAATTACTAAAGCTGCAAGATATAACGCAAAGGAAAAATTATGATCGTATTGTAACAAACTTATCTTAATATACATATTTGTGGTATATAAAGTATAGATAAACGTATGATGAATAATTACCTCACGTCTTATCGCCGCCACCTTCTCTTGTCTAAAGAACATTATGTACATGTATATTTACCGCTGATTGGCCAACACAGTAAAACTACTTTCACCAATGAGAAACCTTTTAGCACGCCCATTGCTCCAGACTGCAGCTACCCCTGTCTTGTTAAATGCAGAGCACGAATTCTGAGAAGGGTCTGGCTGCAGACTTGCACTTGCATTCTCAGACTTGCATTCTCAGACACTTGCGTTTCCCCTAGTGACATCACTAACAATCTTTTTTTATTTTTTATTTTGTTCTGTTTGTTGATTACTTTTTGTTTGAATCGCTCAACATTTTACAACAGTAGCCAGGTGTTGAAGACAAGAAAAAAAGAAACTAAATTACGAAGTCGCTTGCAATCGCCACTTGCACTCTCAGCTACCTGCGACGTCACTTGTAGTCGACACAAATCATGCGTGTTGCCAATGGAGACAAGACACTGTGGTGATTAAACGATTAAAACTAATTTAGTACCGTAAAAGTACAGCATCCTGCAAGAAAATGAAAAGACCCGCAAATCCGCGGCCACAGAACAGCAGAATATGAACGCGATGCACAAAGTATCTCGTTAAGTTTTTAATTTCCTCCCGTAGAAAAAAACAAACACTTAATATTGCTTAATGTATTAAGATAGGCCTACATAAAGTGAAATTAAAAGATCAAATTCAATATATATTTATTATTTAATTTACTAAAAGGCAAGCAGATGGCCATACACACAATGTGCAAACTTTCACTTGTCCTCCAATAGAGCAAAACGCTTAATGTGGCATAATAATGGACTATAAAGACAATTCAGGAGCCTATATGTCTT
>NW_024875738.1:7460-7584 GCF_018340385.1 Cyprinus carpio
CGACATTGTTGCAGGAGACTTGTGTTGCAGTGCATCATGGGAGCCATGGATGAATTTTGATACTCAGTGATTCAGGAAAACCAATATTTTTTGTTTGCCTGTCTGTTTTATAACTCCATTACAA
>NW_024875738.1:7648-7737 GCF_018340385.1 Cyprinus carpio
CAGTTATGCATATTTTTTTTATTTTTTTTTATTTTTTTCACTTTTAGAATAATGAAGAGGAGCATATTGAGTTTGGTCTTTATCATCTT
>NW_024875738.1:8413-9222 GCF_018340385.1 Cyprinus carpio
GAAAAATATTTTTACTGTTGTAAAATGTTGTAAAATGTTGAGAGATTCAAACAAAAAAATAATAATTAAATAGAACAAAATATAAAATAAAGACTGTTAGTGATGTCACTAGCGGAAGCGCAAGTGTCTGAGAGTGCAAGTCTGAGAATGCAAGTCTGAGAGTGCAAGTGCAATCTGCAGCCAGACTCTCTTGCGAATTCTGAGTATGGGTCACCATACTTGGCTGTATGTCACGTCACTTTCACTTTCACTTTAATATAAAGTATATTAAAAGCAATACAAAACATACTGAGAGAATAAAGATAAAGATTATTAAGTATGTTACATCAGCCCTACCTAGAAAATTGTCCACCAGCCACCGCTGCTACTTCCAGTGAATCCTGTGATCTCTATCAGTCCATCTAATGATGGAGTTTCAGAAATCTATGATTTATAAGCCTCAATTGTGTGATGTCAAATTTACTTTGTTAATGTCTTTTTTGATGAATTTTTTTAGATCCTCCAAAGAATGTCTCGGTGTCCATCAGTCCATCTGGTGTAAGAGTGGAGGGAGATTCAGTGACTCTGAGCTGCAGCAGTGATTCAAACCCTCCTGCAGAAATCAGCTGGTTTAAAGGAAGAATGTTTGTAGGATCTGGAAGAAACTACAGCATCTCAAAGATTAGCTCTGATCACAGTGGAGAATACAACCCAGCCAACATTTGTATGTGGGGCCCATATGGGTGTGAAATGGGCTAAAAAATGGGCCCCACACTGTAAAACCCGACAAGTAACTTAACTCAAACCGTTTGAGTAAACAGATATCCTTA
>NW_024875739.1:0-5777 GCF_018340385.1 Cyprinus carpio
ACAGGTGGAACGGAGAATCTGGAAGGTAGGAGATATCCGGGAGGGGCTAGGTCACAGGTGACCCAAGGTTGCGATTAGGAGAGTGTGGAGGGAAACAGGAATTGCGGGGGCAGAGTCCGACGAAGGTGAGTCGGTGAGCTCCGGGGATAAGGAGGAGTGGCGGGTTTACAGGACAGGACATCACAACGATGAGCAGAACATAAAACAGGAACACTAGAAAACATCGAGTAACACTAGAGACTGACAAAAAACAGCTCTGACAAACACCGAGACGAAAGACAGGGCAATAGGTAGGAAAGGGTAACGAGTGGCAGCTGGTGATCATTAACAATTGCGGAGATCTTCCACACGAAAACATTAGTGTGACGCCAGACACTCACTCACTCCAACCAACATAGTGCCAAAACCAGAGACATGGTTACCAACCGTAAAGTACCCTGACTTGGCCTACCTGTTGATTGTAATCATCAATAAGGGAGTGATCCGCAGTATGTCCCTTAGTACGGTACCCAACTCCCTTCCTCCAGACCATAACCCTCCCAGAAGTCCACTGCAGTACCGGAATCTGTCCCCTGTAGCCTCGAGTCCAGGAATACGATTAACCAAATAGGTGGGTTCCCATCTTCTGCGTAACGGCGGTGGGGTAACCGGGGCAGGCGGTGTAACACGCGAATATACACGGGTTTGATTTTTGGATACATGGAAGGCGGGGCTGAATCCTCCTGCACGCACCGATAGTTTGAGGCGGACTGTCACCGGACTAATGATCTTGGTGACAGGAAACGGGCAATAAATTTGGGGAGCTAACTTATTAGGAAAGGAACGGAGCGGAATGTGTTAGTAGAAAGCCACACTTTTGACCCCACGAAGTATACGGGGAGGCTTCGACCGGTGGCGATCGGCCTGGACTTGGTGGCGCACCTTACCTGGAGCAGAGTCTAGCGGGCTATGGTCAAGGTGCGTGGACACCTCTGGACAAACGGAGAGAGACCCGTGGCCAAGACAAGGTAAACGAGTTATGAGCATACTCCACCAGCGAAGTTGTTGCTCATGAAGAGGATTCTTGGAGACTAAACATCGCAATGTCTCTCTAAAACCGGGATTGGACTCGTCAGACTGGCAACGGACTGCTCTGAGGTGAATAACCCAAGAACAGACAACCGTCGCTCCTGAACAAGTTACAAAACACGCTTTCCAAAATTTGATACCAATTGGGATCACCCGTCAGAAAACCACGTCTAAAGATTGATCAAGAACAGTGACCGCTGCTCCTTGGTTTGCTGAAGGTAATTTGGGGAAGGGAATAAATGTGCCGGCCTGCGAGAACCGGCCACTACGGTCAAAACACCGTCCTGCCATTAGAGTGCGGAGGCGGTAACAAAATCTAGTGCGATGTGTGCCCAGGGTCTGAAGGGACAGACAGCGGATGAATAGCCCCCTCTGGGGGGTCCCGTTCACGACTTACCACTGGCGCAAACTGAGCAAGCCAACCAAAATCCGTGAATGTCCCGCGAGCCATCAGTGGCCAACCAGCATCGTTGCTTAACTAGCACGTTGTGCGCTTTTTATCCCTGATAACAAGCCACAACTATTAAGAGCGTGACCCCACTGAATAACGCGGACCGTAACTCCTCCGCACAAACAACCGACGGTGGGCACCCGGGCGGAGGCATTCCCCTCTAAGGCAGGGCTTGAACCTTCGATTCGCCTCCCATACGATGAGAGACGACGAGAACTATCAGTTAAAATGCACTCGGAGATTTCCCGGGCGTTCGGAAGGATCAAAAGACTTGGACAAATATCGGGTTTGACGTTCTTGGAACCCGGCGGTACGCTGAGAAAATCCACAATGACCAGAACAAAGTGCCCACCAAGCCTGCCTGGAATTGATCCTTTTTTGGCAGTTCTAATGTATTCCTAGATTCTTATGACGGAGATCGGTCCAAAGGAATGAAAGGTACCCCCGACCCTTCCAACCAGTGACGCAAGCTCGCTCTAATGTGGCTATTTGGGGTAACCGGCCAAAATTCTCTGTTACCAATTCATATACGTGTTCTGCAGGAATAAACCTCCACAGGTCACGCAGAGTGGGCAAAGGCAAGTCAACACACAAATTTCGCCCACAAAAAAACAAGGATGCATCTTGTCGTCGAAGGGGTCACAGGCACGTTGTGAAAGCACTGCACTACGCCCACCTTGATGTTCAACCTCCACCACAAACTGATTGTGGGGGATCAGGGCCTATTAAGAGAGAGGAGCCGAAACAAAGCGCGCTTTTTGAGGTGTGCATTGAATACGCATTTCTCCGCCTTGACAAAAAGACCATTCTCCTACATCTGTGGGCACTGTCTGAACAGTGTTGCACAGATTGCCTGGAGAGATGAAAAAAAAAAGAATAACATGTCATCCGGTAACTATATAAACAGATCTACCATGTCTCTCACACGTCGTCACAAGTGCTTGAAAAACCCTGGTGAGTTGGGAGCCCGACGGCACACCAAGTATAAATGCCCTCTTGGGTTTTAAAGGCCGGTTTTCCACTCATCCCCCTTCCTGATGCGGACCAAATGATAAGCAGTACGTAAATCCAATCTTGTGAAGACGGATGCTCCCTGTAACCTATCGAACGCTGAAGACATCAACGGCAAAGGATAGGTATTCTTTACCGTGATGTTGTTCAGCTCTCGGTAATCAATAAAAGGTCGCAGAGAACCATCCTTCTTCCCCACAAAAAGGAATCCCGCCCCTGATGGAGAAGAGGAAGGGTGGATGAACCTCGATGCCAAAGAATCAGAAATATATTTCTCCATGGCCTCCCTCTCCGGAATGGAAAGAGAGTAAAGTTTGCCCTTAGGCGGAGACTTACCTGAAACTAAATCTATGGCACAGTCATAGGGACGATGCGGAGGGACAGAAGCAGCACGGGACTTACTGAACACTTCCTTCAGGTCCAGGTAATCCGCGGGCACGTTTGACAAAACCATGGTCTCCTCCTGTAAGACAGAAACAGACACAGCAGGACAAGCAGAAACCAGACAAGACTCATGACAACTTTCACTCCACAAGGTGATAGTGTTGGAACCCCAATCCACTCTTGGGTTGTGCTTGACCACCCAGGGATGACCTAATACCAGGGGTGCCACAGGGGAGTTCATGAGGAGAAAGGATAGGGTTTCGTTGTGGTTGCCAGAAGTGAGGAGAATTATGGGTTCCGTGGTCTGGGTGACGGGCAGCAGTTCCTGGCCATTGAGTGCGCTGACATGGATCTGACGGGACAGGGGAAGGACAGGAAGGTTAAGGTGATGTGCAAGGTCAGTGTCAATGAAATTACCTTTGGCACCAGAATCCAGAAAAGCGTGACAGGTGTGAGTGTTGTTGCCCCACCGCAGTTTCACCGTGAGGAGAGTTGACGATGTAGTTGAGGACTTCCCGGCGGACATCCCACCCGATAGTAGCCTCAAACTTACTACCGGGCTGGCTCCGAGAGGTTCCGAGAGGGAGTGGAACGAGGCGCAGCAGGATTGAGGGATGATGGTGCTCCCACACGCGTTCCCCACAAAGCAGCCTACGGAGAGTAATGTGAGGGCGAATGTACCTTGCACTCCTCTGTCTCGAAGGTGCGAGGCTTGTAGGGAAAAGTGCATGGAACAATTGGTGAGGACGTTCTGCAGAAATATGGGTCACCAGAATAACTATCCGGCGGCAGGAAGACGAGGTTCAGGTCGGTAGTGGGCTTCGGGGATGTCCCGGGGAACGAAGCGGTGCGGGCGGTGCGCAGCGGGAGGAGACGTCAGCGGATGAATTTGCTGGGTAAGCTCAGACACCTGTCTGTGTCACAAGCGTTGGACCGCACGGTGCGGTGTTGACGGATAATCTCCTGAGCTGATCCATACGGGTGACACTGTGGTGACTGAAGTACAATGAGAGTAGCGGAAAGGATAGCTCCATGCAGGGCTGGGTCAGACCATGCCGTAATGATTTCAGAGCAAGGTTGAGGAAGCATGCGAGTTAGGTTTTATTAAAGGACACAAAAACAATGAACTGAAGAAGGTTGAAAGGAGGAGTCTGGAAGGTCAGGAGGAGGAGATATGAGAAGGGATAGCAGGAGCGAGAGATAGTATGAGATGAGGAAATGAGAGGGAGAGGAGATTGTTGCGAGAGAGAGGAGAGAAGAGGCTTGAGGAAGGTGAGGAACAGGATGAGAGGAGATGAGGAGAGAGGAGAAGGAGGATATGCGAAGATAGGGGATAGATAAGGAGGGAGAGAGAGGAGATAGAGATAGGCGAGAAGGATTGGAGGGAGGGAGAGAGGAGAAGGAGAGAGGGAGGAGATGAGTCGAGGCAGGAGCTGAGCGATCTACGTGGAAGAGACTAGGCTCACAGGTGACAAAAGGCTGCCCGATGGTGCATTGGCAGCAGGAGAGTGACACAGTGGACCAAGTGGGCAGAGCCGGCCAAGGTACGTGGTGAGATCCGGGGGATGAGGGGAGGAGGGGCCGGGGTTCCAGGAGACAGAAATCCAACGACGAGCAGAAATCACAGGACACTAGAAAAAACATTGAGTAACATAGAGACTGAAAACAACGCTCTGAACAAAACCCGAGCCGAAAGGACAGGGCAATATGTAGGGCAAGGGTAACGAGTGGCAGTGGGACATTAACAGTTAGCGGAGACGCCCACACGAAACAATCAGTTGCTGACGCGAGGACCTCACTCACTCCACCCACATAGTGCAAAACCCCCGGACCATGGTTTACAAACCGTAACATCTCTATCAGAGACAGAAGGTTTCGTACTGTGGGCCTTCTTTGGGTTCATTTGCTTATTGCACTAACAGAGTGTTTCCTCTTCACAGAAGCACTAAAATGACGTTTTCTGCTTAGGAAGCTAAAACATATGTTCAGGATCATTAAAACTAGTAACTCACTGAAATCTGTTTTCTGTAATGCACAATCACTGATTTAAGATGTTAGAAAACACTCTTTCATGTGGGCAAGCTTTAGTCTTTAACTTTTGTACAAAACCATCATAAACTAACAGAGATAGGAGGTTTTCAGCACTTATGGGCTTTCATAGTTCAGTTGAATACTTGCAATAACAGAGCGTTACTGTTCACAGAAGCTGCTAAAATTAGCGCTTTTATGATTCGAACCTCAAAACATAAGTTCATGACCATTAAAAACTAGAAAAACTCACTGAAATCTGTTTTTCTGCATTGCAAAAAAAAAAAATTATAATAATTTCTAAGATGTTAGAACACCTTTAATGTGGGCAAGCTTTTAGTCTTAACTTTGTACAAACGATCATACTCTAACCGAGAAAGAAGGTTCGCAGTGTGGCTTTCGTTCTTTTCATTGCATAGTTGCAGCTACAGAGTGTTACTGTTACAGATGCGTATAAACTGAGCGTTTCTGCTTTAGAAGCCAAACATAAGTTCATGACCATTTAACATAGTAAATTACTGAAATTGGTTTTCTGCATTGCAAAAAAACCGTTCCATTAGATGTTAGAAACACTCTTAATGTGGGCACGTTAATCTTAACTTTGCACAACAGTCATACTGCTAAACGGAGAACGACGTTTTCAGAAGTTGTGGGCTTTCGTTCTTTTAATGCATAGTGCTCTAACAGAGTGTTATGTTCACAGAAACCGCAGTACAGAACCGCTAAACTGATCGTTTAATGCTTAGAAGCTCAAACATGTGGGCAAGCTTTTATCTTAACTTTGCACAAACAGTCATACTCTAACGGAGAACGAACTTTTTTTTAGCAGTTGTGG
>NW_024875740.1:0-2386 GCF_018340385.1 Cyprinus carpio
CACACACAGAACAATATTCATTAAGAAAGTGAAATTATATGATTAATAATCTATTTATTTGAATCCTTGCTATTTTCTATTCTAATAAAGAGAGCTAGGCTATGGACCATCTTCAATAAAGTTGGCTAGCTGGATGCAATAAAAGTCATGCCTTTTATTTTTTTTCCCTGTTTGCTATTTCACAGTCCTGTCTCTGAAGCCTTGTGGACAAACACAGAAGGAAACTAAAACAATGCGGTTTAATAAGGCAATCATTAGGGGTCCAAGCACAATGGCTGGTGTGTAGATGATGCGGATTACACAATGAGCGTTTCTCTTTTCAAGTAAATTATGAGTCATATGTGATTACTATTATATGCACAATATAATCTCCCATACCCACTTTCAGCCTATCGTGGTAGGCCGGCGGCCCAGATTAAAAAGTAATGGTCTATCAGTATGGTAGGGCCGGAAGGCTGCGTGTGCGGTCACTTCTCTCTCAATACTGGGATCAAATGTCGCCAGGATTAAGGAGATGTATATATCAACAGGTGCTATTCCATGCTGTTTCGTTTTACTCTTCTAACTGCCTTCTAAAGTCTTTGAACCGATCATTGAAGCTGTTTGCTATCCTGTGAAAAGCCAGAACTCCATCGTCTGGAGCAACATTAGCACTGTGGCCTTAGACAGTCTCCGCTGTCGACTTGATACCGAAAAGGGGCAAACTTACCGATTTTTAACTCTGTTGGCTAGCCATGGTCCTGATATGCTTGCGCAGTAATCTTTACTTCACTATATTACCTTTGCATCACTTTAACTGTGGGCTACGCGCTTGATCAAACTGGTGTATCGTCAGGCGCTTTCTCAAGGTATCAGCCCCAACATAAGTATGTTAAGGTGACCGGTAATGACATGTTGGTTCGGCCCGTCGGGACCGAAATATTCTTGCCTTTATCCGTTCTAGCTCGAAGAAGCCATCATCAAGTTGCTGGGTGCATGGAAGCAATCAATCTGATCGTTATTCAGCCCTTAGACAAAAGAAAATCTCACACAAGCACTCATAAACACTCATTTTCATCTCTATAATATGTTCTTCTAATTGTTTTGTGTTGATTCGCCGCTGTGTTTTAATGTAAAAGGCTGTAGTTTCTGTATGTAGACTTTTTTCCCTTCAAGTGTTCAGAATCGCCTTGCTTGGTCAGACAGGCTGGTAAGCAAATATTTCATTTTTAACACTCCACAAACATCTGGAATTTAGCTTTGGTGGTGTTCTAAGGTATGGATTTTGTGTCCAATCGCCTGAATATTTTATTTTTAAAAGGTCTTAAATTCGTTTATGGTCGCGGGCTTGCCAGGCTCGTAGAGACTGCACGCGCTGTCTTGCAGCGGTGATTTATCTCTCGTCTATCTCACTGTTCTGTGGCCAGACATGAATTATTAGCCAGGCCTGAACATTTCAATAATACGATATTTTGGTTTAGCGGTCTCTGTGAATTAAATTGTTTATTTATAGCAATTTTTAACCGATTTAAAGAGTCATACGGGGGAGCCCGGAAGCCTCATTGTCAGTGCATACTCCTCCGTAGAATTTTACTTTATTAAAAGTCCTTATAATACTTAAGCGCGCTATTTGTGCGTGGTCTCGATTAGCCGTGCACTCGCTGTTGTTCGATATCGACGCAAGCGTGCTTTAATCTTCTCTCTATCTCTGCTGTTTGTTGTGCCAGATAATCATGTGAATCTAGCCCTAACCCGCTAATAAAAGATATGTTGGTGAGCTTTTCAGTGGGCAATCAAATGGTATTTATTGTATTTTGTATTTTTAACCGACATTTAAAAGTGAAACTAAGGAGGACTCCTCCCCTCTCCCCAGTCCCGGGAATTGCTCCTTTAAGGCGACATTTCCTCGAGACAATGAAGTCTCGCACAATGGCAAACATACACTCCTCACACAGTAGCCCAAATCCTATTCAAATCAAAATGCCGACTTCCTTTGGTCCGTAGCTGAGTGACTGAATAGAAAGGTTGTCCGTCGTTAATCAGATACAATAGTATTGACCAAGTTTGTGTCGTAGCTAAAACTAAGCCCCGCACTTTTGACAAAAGGTGGCGCTATAGAGTGCCTCCTCCACGCCCTTTTATGAGATATTGCCATGTTCTAGCTATCATTAATACTGATATGTGTTTTGATTTTCATGATATTCTGAGCATGTTATCTGCCTCAAAATCACTGGAAAAATATTCAAGTTTGACACGTTGCCATGGCAACACTATATCAGATATCAATATCCCCTCAACAGTTTTACATGGGCCATGTTTTGACATTATTCTGATGAAGTTTGAAGCAAATTGTGTAAAAATAAGTTGCTGAATTTGAAGCATTTTGAAAATGACACACTTCCTGCTG
>NW_024875741.1:0-3463 GCF_018340385.1 Cyprinus carpio
AAATCATTAACATCAGTTCATTTGTTGATGTTTGTTTTATACTACATGAGGTTTGATATGAAATATAACATTAAAAGGAGTTTTAGCAACTAAAACAGGAATTAACAGAGATAGAAAATCAGTCATTTGGTAAAACTGCATGTAACAACACTATAACATTTTTTAATCGCACAATTGAATCTCAGTATAATGGTTGTTAAAAATCTTCTTACCAATTATTTTAGTCATTTCCTTTGGTCAGAGATTGAAAGTCAAAGAAAAAGTTATTTTGGGGTATGACTTCAAATTGGATGTGGAAAATATTAAAGAGATGGATAACAAGTCCCAGTGATCAGAAATAAAATGGGCAGTAGTAAAATAGGTCCACTTTGAGTCACTACCGCCACATGGACAGTCCCAGCGAAGAGGTTTATCTCTTTCGTTTTTTTTTTCTTTGTGAATGTATCTGGTCGATTATTCCTCTTTGTCCTCTGCTCACTGAAGCTCCTGTTGACCATAGTGAGAGAGATCGTGCAGATGTCGCCCGGGGCTGTAAGAGAAGGGAGGCGACTTAGGGCAAACTAACCAATCAGTACACAGAAGCCGAGTGTATCCTTCTTCAGGAGCGGAGCTCTGGGTGAGGAAATCGTATTCCAGTAGAAAATTGCCTTTGAAAAAAGGTAGGTTGAACCCTGATTGGATATGGAAGAATTAAAAAAATCAGTAGCGCACTAAAAACCTGTCACACACACAGTATTCACAATGCGGCATTATATATATGGTTTTAACTATAGGTCTTGGAAGCAACTTACACACCCCTAAAAAGTCTACCAGTCCTTTCTCTGCAAACAAGCCCCTCTCCATGATAATTCCATCTACCCCTTCTTTCCAATCAGCTCTATCCAGACTTTGCTTTCCTCTTCTTTCTTTCCATTTTCTCTCACGAGCCCCACACACCACACCCTGCTACGGGTCCCCAGTGCAATCTCTGCCACCTCTCCTTCTGAGTCCTCAGCAGCCAGAGTAGACAGAGGCTGAGGGAAACCCTCTGGAGACAGACAGATCCTTAAACAGCCAAACCTGGGGAATCTACACATGTATGTTTAGTAGAATGGTACAAGTCTTAGGTGTAACTGATGAAAACTTGCACAAAAAGCAAATGGGTGTAAAAATGTTTTTTTTTTTTTAGTGAAAATATAAGTTAAGTGCAAATAGCACTTAACTTGTTGGCAAAGGATATTTAGTCTAGCTCTGCCCACCAGACAATATATCAATAAAAACCCCATCTGGCAACAGTGGTGTGGAAATATGTATGAATAGCATCCAATGCCATTTACACTAAGTGAAAATAGCATCTTACTACTATTTACACTTTGTAATTTACTACTATTTACCCAATTTTGCACTTTTTCTAGCCTCCCTGTCATATTATTTGTATTCCCTCTGCACTGGGGCCAAGTAAAATAAATCTCTTTAAATGGCCTAACTTTCAAAAGTGTGGTGGACAATTTGTTTGTGATGTGGCGGTGTGCTGGGGAAACTGACTTCACTGATAAAGATGATGGCATGATCGTGCGGTGTCTCTTCAGAACTGCTTGCAGTGGAGGAAGTGAAGAAGGAAGAGCCGACCAAAGTCTGTACAGGAGCAGCCCTGACCGACACCAGACCACCTCTGCTCACTCTCCACATATTCTCACCTGCAAAATGCATAAGGTAAGCTAGAATTAAAAATGTAGAGAAATATATATATATAAAAAAATAATTTGCACATATGGTGACACTGGCTGGATGGATAAAGAGTGTTACAATAACAAGAGTACTAAGAAGATGTCAACACTAAAAGTGGAGGAAGTGTTAATATATTAAATAACTCTGTAAATTAGTTAAAAGCTTCAAGTATCTACCTTTAAAGAAGAAGATCTCTCCTCGAATCTTAGCAACTGCATCAAAACTGGTGTTACAGCGATCCACAGAACTTAAGACAAAGAGAAACATTTCATCAAATATATGATTTTTCTCTTCCTTAGCATGCATTGAACATTTTAACAAACTTGTTTTTTAAACTTATTTAATTGATCCTTTCTTACTTGTCCAAATGGCTGTGAGCGTGTCTGTACATGTGTGTGAGTCTGTGTGCTCCTCCATGTCGGTGACGCAGTTGTCCCTCTGTCACAAGATGAGGTCTGTCAGTTGGAACATGGTTTCCCCTCTTACCTGAATTGACAAACAGACACACATGTAGAAAAGATTCTTTGAGTAACTACCAAACAGAGATTCCAAACAAGACATTTAATGCCAGTTACCATAAAGGGGTGATGTGTTGAAGGTCAATGACTGTCCCCGGGGTGTAAGGGGTTCCTTAGGGCCTGGTAGTTTGGTAGTGGACGCATTACGATGGCCGTGCGGATGAGTGGTCATCCGAGTGCATGACCAAGCTCGCGCACCAGCACTGTGAACAGTCTGTGCTTCTGTTGCTGTGTATAAATGTGCACACGTTTAATTAGTACTATCAATACTGGATATTATTCGCTTGATATTGAATACTTTAACCCATTAGTTAAAGGGTTACTGTATTATATTTGGATACACAAAAACTTCTAAGAGCTCTAACCTTACATGATCAAGTTTGCTGAAAAAACTGATTGATCCAGTTTTAGCAAGTAAAATGCTTTAGTAACATCTCCTTGTAGGGTGGTGGTACATCCTCTGGCTTTTTGCTTGAAATCTTACTGATTTTTTGTGAAAGTTAAGGTTAATAACTTTTACGTTCCAGTATTGGAAAATTAAGGTTAATGCATGGACGAAGCAACTTGGGTTTTTATGACTATCCATACAACTGTGTTTTTTTTTTAGAATCTGTTAAACATGTATCAAATATTGATACACCAGGCTTCATGAGGAATGTCTCAGTCTCATGTATTGCGTTGCATTAATTTTGCCCAATAAAACAATAAAAACGCAGATTTTGCTCTTTATTAAAACTAAGGATTTAAATCTAATTAAACATTTTCTTGGAAGATACCGGAGTGAGAAACTGATATGCATTTTACCGAAGTAGTGTAGGTATAAAGTAAGATCTCATTGATGTACATACAAGCTATCAGATTATTATTATCTTACTTTTGACTGTAACATATAGCAACCCTGCTCAATTTAGCAGATTTTTGTCAGTTTGGGCCTCTGATTAGTACAAGCCCATAATTTTTTAAATATATATTTTGTCTAATGCTTAAGAACCTTTAATAAACCATAAAGTTTTTTTTTTTTTTTTGTTACTCAAGTCAGGCTAATTAAGGTTAATTGTGTTCTCTTCCCCCTATTTTACAATAAGATAAGTAAGCTACTTTAGAAGAAAAAAAAACAAGATTGCTTTAATATTCAGTGTACCATTATAAATTGTAAAAACTTCGCTTCACTTGTTAAAATTTGTTTTTTTTTTTTTTTTGGCCACAGCATAAAAAGTAAAAAGTATTGGCCTGTAATG
>NW_024875741.1:3779-8228 GCF_018340385.1 Cyprinus carpio
TTTTTTAGAATCATGTTAAAAATTTATCAAATATGATACACCAGGCTTCTGAGGAATGTCTCATTCCTCATTGTATTCCGTTGCATTATGTTTTGCCCAATAAAACAATAAAAACTGCAGATCTTTGATCATAAAACTAAGGATTTAAATCTTAATTAAACATTTTATTGGAAGATATAGAGTGAGAACTGATATGCATTTTACGTAAGTAGTTAGTTATAAAGATCTCATTGATTTATATTACAAGCTATCAGAATTTAATCTTACTTTTTGACTATAAAAATATAAGCAACTGCTCCATTTAGCATATTTGTTCAGTTTGGGCCTCTGAATTAGTACAAGCTCCATAATTTTTTAAAATATATATTTTGTCTAATGCTTTAAGAAACTTTAATAAACCATTAAATTTTTTTTTTTTTTTTTTACTTCAAATGTCAGGCTAATTAAGGTTAATTAGGAACATTAACACCTCCCTCTGCAACTAGATTATGGACTTTCTGACCAACAGACCTCAGCATGTTAGGTCAGGCCACACCTGCTCCACCACCATCACACTCAACACCGGTGTACCACAGGGCTGTGTGCTGAGCCCATTCCTCTACTCCCTCTACACCCATGACTGCAAGCCTGTGAATGGATCCAACTCCATCATTAAGTTTGCAGATGACACCACGGTGATTGGCCTCATCAGAGACAACGATGAGACTGCCTACAGGGAGGAGGTACAGCACCTGGCCACATGGTGTGCTGACAACAACCTGCTCCTTAATACCGGCAAGACAAAGGAGCTCATAGTGGACTTCAGGAAGTAAGAAAGGAAGCACGCATGACCCCATCCACATTAACGGGATGGTTGTTGAATGTGTCTCCAGCTTCAAGTTCCTGGGAACCATCTCGGAGGTCCTGTCCTGGACCACAAACACCTCCAGCATGGTCAAGAAGGCTCACCAGCGCCTCTTCTTCCTCAGGACACTGAGAGTTTAACTCCTCACCCTAAGGTTGTGGGTTCAAGTCTCGGGCCGGCAATACCACGACTGAGGTGCCCTTGAGCAAGGCACCGAACCCCCAACTGCTGGGCTTCGCAGCATAAATGGCTGTCCACTGCTCCGGGTGTGTGTGGGATCACTGCTGTGTGTGTGCACTTTGGATGGGTTTAATGCAGAGCACGAATTCTGAGTATGGGTCACCATACTTGGCTGTATGTCATGTCACTTTGAGAGCATCGTGACCAGTTGTATCACAGTATGGTATGGGAACTGCTCAGCTGCTGACCGCAAGGCACTCCAGAGGGTGGTGAAAACCACCCAACGCATCACAGGGACACCACTTCCTGCTATTGAGGACATCCAGAGAAAACACTAGACCGTAGACCGTTTAACCTCCTGCCCTCTGGAAGGCGCTTCGGGAGCCTCCGGACAAGGACCAGCAGACTCAGGAACAGCTTTTTCCCCACAGCTGTCTCCTTACTGAATTCTGCCCTCTGACATCCGACCGTCCCTCCACCACCCCCCACACACCAAACACACAGACTCCTCACCCCTCCTCATCACTACATCTGGTTTACAAACAAACAAAAAACAGTTCACTTGTTATTACTTGCACTACTGTCTGCTCACCCAGAATACTGAATGTGAAGTTAAACAAATGTATTTATTTATTTTATAAATAAATTAATATTAAGCACAAGTTAAACACATTTATTTATTATTAGTTTAAACAATAGTGGGGATGAGTGAAGAGAAAATTTGTATGCTGAATTGATTGTCATAGAAGGTGTTACGGAAAGCCACGAAGAGCATCTTCATCCAGATGACGTCATCAGTCGGAAAAAACCGAACTCAACTCATGATGAATCTCTATCAGGTGCGCTTGTAATTAGAACACATTAAACATCAAACACGGGCAGAAACAAAGGAGTGAGAGCGCTTGTCCTGCAGTTTATCCAGCTTTTCTCCTTTTGAGGAAAAACTTTGTGACTGGAAAAGTTATGAGGTGTGAGTAAATGAGTACAACAGAAATTGGATGCGCATCAGTGATTAATCAACCCGAGACGCTGCTGGTAGGATGACTGTTTTAAGCTAAATTAACTTATATTCAGATAAATGCATTTTGTGTGTTATTTGTAATGTTTACATTTTTTTTTGGGGACATTTTCACTTGAGTATTGTGACGAGTCAGCTGCCTCCTCCGTGATAATCATCGGCACCCCATCCTAAATCGCCGCCCTTCACCAGGCTCCCGACGGGAGTGTGTGAGAGAGGAGGGGCGCTGGACGATAGAGGTGTGCGATACCGCTAGATTTGGTATCGATCCGATACCAAGTAAATACAGGGCCAGTATCACCGATACCGATACCAATACCGATACTTTTTAATAATTAAGGTGGATGCGTCTTCAACCTAAATCTAAATGAATTTTCATGATTCATGATTTGCATTTTGGGTTATTAATCAGTACTACAAAAGCTTTTGTTCAGAAACAACTTTTGGTTACTTCTGTTTTATTTAAATAAACAAAGTTACAAAATGATTACTTCCCAAATATAAAAAATGTAAAAACAAATTCTCTTTTCAAGTAGCATGTTAACAAAAAATGCTCCTCTTTCTCTCTGCTGCCATTCTCCGCCTCTGACTGACTGCTGTTAGAAATGCGCGGCTGAGCGGCGCCTGACTGCTGGTGGTAGCGCTAGTGGTGAGTCACGTGACGGTACAACACAGGAGAGGGGGAGGAGAGCAGTGTCGAGCACGAGCAGCACTCTTGAGAGCTTGCTCTTCTCTCTGTGACAGCAGCAGCATTTTGACAAACACGGCCAGGTCGCAAAACGAGAGAAACTGAAACTTAAGTATCGATATTTTCACGTTGGTATCGAAATTATCGATATTAGTATCGATCTGCCCACCTCTACTGGACGAGTCAGGGCTGGCGGCGTGTGATGGGGCACACATGAAGGAAATGGAGCCTCATCACCGCCGCTGTTTAAAAGCCCAATGCGCTTCTCCTCGAGAGACCGGTTTCTTCCCCCGTGCATGCACACTGGTGTCCTCGTGGGTCCAGGAAGGGTGCGTTGAGGGACTCCCGCGCCACCAGAGACGTGAGCTGCCGGACCCGCGGTCCGGAGGAGGACCGCACCCGTTTAAACGGCCATCAGGCCAAAATGCCAGGCCATCCATCCCCTGCAGGCGCCGCTGCCAACGAGAAGGATGCGGCCGCTAGAAGGAGCCGCCGCCCCTCGCGCCCCGGACCAAAGAGGGGAGCGCGTGCGGCCGCCGGACTCCGCCCCTTACCTGGACCCTTCCCTCCGTGAACACTGCCAGACCCCCACGAACCCCGCAGCACGGCGAGGACACCAGATTCCCTGTTGTTTTGGACACTCCTCCCCTTTTGGTTTATTTTCTGTAAATAAAAACCTCTCCGAGGCCTGACGCCACGCCCACTGTGTCTGTCGTTTGCTCCTCCTGTCACAGTATGATAAGGCTGCATTAGAGTGCATATGATTCATATATGGATTTACAAGTCTGTTAAAGGTGTATATTGTGTTAATGCATAGGGTGTTAAATGGTTGATTGTAATTAGGAATTGTATTATTTTTTTCTTTTTTCTTCTTTAAAGGTATCAATCTAATTGGAGCTTGAGCGTTTCTACTAAAGGAATGACTGTTTCAAGACTAACTGTAAACAAAATTCATCTGTTCCAATCTATCGTGATATGAATGAAAGCAACAGATTGCAAGTCAAGATTGTAACACCTTTTATTGGAAGTAAAAGCCAGTTTTGAGATGATTCCTGTGTCCCTGGTTGACTAAGCCCCTTTTCAAGTTAGAGGCAGAACTGATGTGTGAAATCCAAGAATGATCCATTTGCACACTGGAATATCTTTCTATGCACTTTTTTAGTGTCCATTGCACTAGTGTACATAATGTTCATAGTTTCTGCTTATAGTGTACATACACTTATTACATAATCCACCTGTATAGTATGTTCATAGTACACCTATCTGTATATAATGCTGATAGTATTTAAAAATCTGTAAATTGTCCATAGTACTGCTTTATCTGTATATTTATTGTACATTTGTAACATATTGTAGACACTGTAAATCCTGTACTTACTGCTTATTGCACTTTTGGTTAGATGCTAACTGCATTTCATTGCCTTGCACCTTATACATGCAATGACAATAAAGTTTAATCTAATCTAATCTAATCTTAAAGTGTGCAGTCCTTTCTCTCTCGCTGTCACTCTCCATAATCATTTCATTCACTCCATCAATGAGCTCTATCCAGACTTTGCTTTCCTCTTCTTTCTTTCCATTTTCTCTCACAGAGCCCCACACCACACCCTGCTGCGGGTCCCAGTGCAATCCTTGCCACCTTCCTTATCGTATTCTCAACTCCTCTCCTCCGGACCGTAACCTTCCCAGTCCACCAAATACTGGAATCCTCGTCCCCTC
>NW_024875742.1:0-935 GCF_018340385.1 Cyprinus carpio
GACGAGAACCGTCACACTAGAAACATGGCTTTCTAAGGAAAGGTTGCTATCAAATAGCACACCTAGGTTCCTAACTGATGATGAAGAATTGACAGAGCAGCTATCAAGTCTTAGACAGCGTTCTAGGTTATTACATGCAGAGTCTTTAGGTCCTATTATTAACACCTCTGTTTTTTCAGAATTTCACAGTAAGAAATTACTCGTCATCCAGTTTTTTATATCGACTATGCATTCCGTTAGTTTTTCAAATTGGTATGTTTCGCCTGGCCGCGATGAAATATAGAGTTGAGACACATGCATAAATCTGGGATTAAACGTGGAGTTATGTTCTGTTTGCTAAACATGAATAAACAAGTGTATGTGCACAGTACCTAAAACTGTGCTTTGCATCCGCTTTCTGCTGAATGCTAAATTGACTCACATGCTAAAAGGCCAACCTACCTGGTACACTCTCATCACATGCTCCGTCACATCTCATAACCGAAGGCTATTGGCTTGAGGTTTAGTCATTCTTTGACATGATGAGCTACCCGGTTCACTGATCTGCGCATGTGCTGCTAATAGCGCTGCGCTGCTGTGGAGAGAGGGATTTCAGTGAACAAGACATATGAGTCAGTGGATTACATGAACGAGAACCATTCATTCACCTAAAAAGATTCGTTCAAAAAGAACGATTCAATGAACGTAACATCATTAGATTTTAAGCACATCTTTAGAAAACTGATTTACGAAGCATCAAACAATATGATGTTGAAATCCTTGTGGAGATTTCAATGGTAGCCTAATACAATTAACATATAAGTATTATACTTATACTTCTTTCATAAGTACAACCAAGTAAAACTGAACAACATATTGATTTTAAGTATGCTTATTACAATGCTTAGTTGACCTTTTTTTTTTATAATACCTTGTAAGTTGGTACATTAGCATAT
>NW_024875742.1:1387-6276 GCF_018340385.1 Cyprinus carpio
TCATTCTTTGACATGATGAGCTACCGGTTCACTGATCTGCGCATGTGCTGCTAATAGCTGCGCTGCTGTAAGAAGAGGATTTCAAGGATCTATTTATATATTATCTAGTATGTTTTAGTGAATTAATGTGCTTTATAAAATATATTAAAATGTATTTTTTTTTAAATAATATCTTACTTTTGAAAAGCAGAGTGAAGCACATGTTCATTACATACATATTTAAAGTATATTGCAGTAGGTCTACACATAAAGTAGTTATTCTTTAAACCCACTAAAAGCTGAATCATGTTGCTATTTTCTTAGAAAAAAGTACACAAAATATACTTTTTTATATAATTGTTTTCTGTAAATACACTAAATCTTCTTGTATTTGTTCAGAGGGGGTCTGCTCATTTAAGTTGTGAAATTAATTATCAGATTATGCAATAATGATCCAACTATGATGTTTGCTATTTGTTTGCTATATGTCTGACATGACAAATATTCACTCTGCAAGAAAATTACAAAACTGGAGTGAATATGATGCACAGAGAACCATTATATTCTGACAGATTGGATTAAATTCAAGTTGATTACCAGTGTTACTTCAGTCCTTATGCGGCTTTGTCCTGGCATTAAATGCAGATATGAATTAAGAAACAATGTTAGATAAAGATGTATGAATAAAAGTCAGAAAACAAATTGAGAAAAATAATAATGATAACTACTGAGACTACGAAAGAATTGGGAATTCACTAATACAGTAGTATTAAATGTGTTTTTAGATCCCAGAGAGATTAATGATTTGTTTTTGTTAAAACAAAAAACAGATGATGATGATGACTATTACACAGAATCTGAAGAGATTGTGTCACATACACAGTTCCCTGAGAGTTGGCTTTGGGAAGAAATTGATCTATGCGACAAATGGTGAGTAGGAGACATTCAGACAAGTCACTGGCAGTGAATAAACATCATGATCTCAGCTGACTTGAGATGATGACTTCCTCCGACAAAGAGCAAGCATTGTTTCTCAATTATCTTTGATATTATGAATTTTATTTTTAGCTCAACAACATGAAAATTACATCCATTAATGTCAAGATGTTAATAGGAAAGCAGTAGTGGTATACAACAGTATTTAATGTGCTTATATTTAGAAAACATCTGAATCTTGTCCCTTGTAAGACATAATGCCTCCAGGCTGCCCAGCTTATGATTCTGTATTAGGCTGATATGAATTTAGATAGTAAACAAGTGTTAGAACTGTACTTCAACAGTTTCTGTTATTACTGGTATTTTCTGGTATATATATCTCATATTCCAGTCCAACACCAGCCACAGAAAAAGTGATCTACCTGAAACACTCTATCACTACCTGGGAGATCTTAGCTGTCAGTCAGTCATCAACACCAACACTTGGTAAGGAGAGAAGCTACAAACCCAAGAATACATACTCTCTGAATAACAACAATTAGCATCCAGGATCTGCTTCTTTTAAATCCTTCATGTGTACTTGTGTTCCTCCTCAAAAGGCATCTGTGTGAAGGAACCTGAGGAGATGGTTGTTTTTTAAACACCCTTTGGCTGACCTTACTCAAGATGCCTTTACTCAGCCGTCTTGTGGCAGAACAACTGGAAATCAGGGCCATTATTCACAACTACACCCCAAAGAAGCTGAAGGTGGATTAGTTTAGATTCAAAATTAATTTAGATTATTAAAATTAATTTAGTTTTTAAGCACATTATAGTCATGTGGACTGTAGTAAACATTTCTGCTGGAGTCAAATCATCTACTAATGACAGCATGCATGGATCCTGAGACTCATCTGAGGTTGTTGATCTGCTTTTGACACAAACTGAAAAAAAGTGAATTATCCTAAAACAGAATTATCCTTCATCATCACACATGTCATATTGGATTTATTTTGGAGGAAGTTTCCTCTAGATGTGATCTGAGTCTCATTCTCCTGTTTTATCCAGGTGCGTGTGGAGTTCATGGAGACAGAAGATGTTTGCAGCTTTGCCAGTAAGAAAGGCAAATACAGAACGACAGTATCTGTTGAGAAAGACTCCGGCATCGTTTCATATGTGATTATTCCCATGGCGCTGGGGAAATCACATGATCGAATTAGCTTCAGCATATGATGCCATCTACACTGATGGAGTGAGAAAGCAGCTGAAGGTGGTGGTACGTCTGATGGGAATCAGTGACTGTCACTTTTGGGATTTGTTTTATTTGATTTGGTTGTTTGTTAATAATATAATGATTAATAGATACTTATATTTTCAATAGATAGACTAGAGCATCATGGGTAGTTAACACTCTCTCTCTCTTTCAGTCTGAGGGTGTGCTAACTTCAGTACACAAAGGAAATGTGGAGCTCAATCCTGTGTTAAATATGGTGAGAGATTTACTGTGAAGCACACAGTAACATCACTCTGTTACACTGCCATTATACAATGTTGCAGACATGCACTTCTAGATAGTTCTGCAAAATGCTGATGACTATCATAAATTTTTTGCCAATCCAGAGATCACAATGAACTCCTGTTCTTTTCTTGCTCAGTACTCACCAAAACCATACAAAATATTATCAGCACGTGAGTCATGACTCTTCCTCCATCTTGCTGTTCTTCTCTGTTTCTCTTCCCAAATGTATCAGGGGATAAACCTTTAGTGTTTAAATCTGTCATACCAGCTGATCGTCTTCCAGACACACCTGCTGACATGTACATCGCAATTACTGGTAAGGAAAAATATGCTTTCAAGAATGTGTAGTGATTATTTCTTTATTTATTCTCTATTTATTTCAGGGGATGGAGTCTATATCTACAGTCATAATGTCCATGGCAACTTTTGTAATCCTAGTCCCTGTATGAGGATTCTCTCACAGTACAGTAATTAATGTTGGGGCTGGTTTAGCATCATAATATGTGTTCAGTGAATGTCACTGAGTGGAAGAATATAAACTGCTGCATCAGCAGATATGCTTATATATACACACACATAGAGTGAATAAAAACAGGACAGGACATAACAGAACAACCCCACCACCCCAAAAAAAAAAAAAAAAAAAACAAGAATATCTTTTGCTAAGACATGTGTACTGCTGCTGCTCCGAAATGTGTGTGTAGTTGGTGTAGGACGGAGTATGTTGTTTAAAAAGCTAAAAACGCTGTGCAGTTTTACAAAGCCTTCATTATAATGCAGAGAAGAAAAAAATAAAACATTAACCTGTAACTCGCCATGTCCCTGAAATCAGTATTGTTTTAATTTATATAGCTGACCCTGTTTTTATACACTCTATAAGCATGACAAGACAATTATTGTTACATATAAATATCTGTCATGTAGTTGATAAAATGACACTGCATGTATCTGCTGTGTGCCATTCATATTTTTATAAAACTTTAATTTTCTTTACCACGTTGCAAAGTAAAAGACTTTTCCTCCCGTTTATTTCAGGAAAATATGCTGCTCCTCATTATTTTAAAGTGAAGAAATCGAGAAACTTTTATTTCTACCGGCCAGTGATGATTCTGAAAGGACATACCCGTAATCTCTTGCTATTAATGAACGTAATTTCATGATCATCGTGCTCTTATTTTAGTGCAGTTGTCTCACAGCCACTGTGGTCAAATATTGAGATAAACTTTATAAAGTATCATCTATTTATATTAATAAATATATTAAATTTGTATCTTTCCCGACACCATTTACTTGGAAAACCATTGGCCTAAAAGGAAAACTCTCTTAACGTGGCGCAATGCATTAAAAACGTGGTTTTTAAAAAGACCAAACTCAGTAAACATTTTTAATAAAGCATTTTATTTACAGACAAGCAGGTCATGGGAGGAAAATGCTTAATCCAGTAATTAAAACACATTGTGTTCAGATTCTGGGCACATATCTCTGCTTGTCTGTGAATATAATGCTTTATTAATAATTTGTTTACTGAGTTTTGATCTTTTTAAAATCGAGTTCTTAACGCATAAAGCCAATGCATTTCTCAATGTTAAGCGTTTCCAGAATGTCCCAATGATTTATTTGTGGAAATTGACTGGTCCAGAAGATTAAACTTGCAGCAGCTAACATCTCGTGATATAATAAATCAGACATAGTGAGACAAGTTAACAATAAACAACTGTACATTATAATGCCAGAGAGCTTTGTAAAACTGCACAGCGTTTTTAGCTTTTTAAACAACATTCTACCGCCCTACACCCAATGGCGCGGAAGGGAAGGTGCTGCGGGGCATGCAGCCCCCGTCATATAGTATCAGCCCCCTGGTGGGGGGCTGTGGATCAACTCTAATATTGTACTTAAAAACGCGGAAAAAAATAAAGTGTGTAAAATAAAAAAAATAAAAACAGACATAACAATGTGTTTAATGTGGGATTAAGATATAGTGTATAAGATATAAACTAATGATTAATTATTTTAATATTCGTTGATAAAAGACCAACCTAGCCTCCTCAGGAATGCTCGGCCACCGTCAGAATAATTGGCTTCCGGCCAGAATAATGGGCGCTTACTAGCCGCTTCTCTGCTTAATCTAATCGCGATGCATAATTTTGCCACAAAGAACCGCGAAGAAATGACACTGTCAAAAAATAGTAAAGGAGACATTTAATTGCTTATTAATAAAATATGTTTTCTGTGTCGCTGTAAAGACGAGCGCGGACTCGGCCATGAACGTGCCAGAGAGAAATGCACATTTCATATGGATTAGGGGCCTACATATTCAGAGGTATTTTACGTATTTTCGTTTTGAATATTGTTTAAAAGTAGACATTTTTAAGCTTTTTATATTAGATAGCCTATATTTCTCGTAAAACTGTCTGGTGAGGCACAAGCTGTGTTTCTACGCCCAGTTCACGCGGTAATACAAGATGTGCCGGGCATC
>NW_024875742.1:6847-11416 GCF_018340385.1 Cyprinus carpio
TATTAATTGTAATTGACATACTCTTATTTTTATATAATAAATCCATTAGGTTCAAGGTTCAAATGCTTTACCTTTAGGAGCAATAAAAAATAAATAAAAATAAAAAACACTAATATGCTGAGTATTCAGCTCTTGCATTCAAATGCAAGACTGTTAAACATAATGCTTAGTTTAAAACTTGTTTTATGGTTATTTATTTACAGATCAATAAGGCGAACCATGCAATATGCACAGTGATATGAAGCAAAAGAGAGTTCCCTAGTGATGGGCACTTTTGAAGCACTGCTTCATGAAGCTTCAAAATCTTTAGTTCTGAATCAGTGGTTCAGAGCGCGTCTCAAACTGCCAAAGTCACATGTGCTGCATCCCAATGTGCCTACTTATACGACGCCCTTAAAGTATGTACTCTTTTGGTGAAGAAAAAGTACACACTTTTGAGGGTGTAGTAGAAGAGTAGGCAAGCTTTGGGACATACTATAACGTCATACAGTTGTGCCTTTACAGATCGCTCTGTCACACAGTTACACACACCCTGTCACTGTAAACTGGTCTGTCAATTATCTTGACACAGTTAACATCCTCCACATTTCATTTAACTTCCTACAGTACCTTACTGGAGAGAAAAGAAGTAGCATATTGATTTGCTAGCAGTGGGTCTGCAAGAACCTTATTATTATTTTTTATAATGATTGATAATGTTTATACTTTCAATAAAACACTTGCAATGGGTTTGTAAAAGCTGTTTTTATGTTTTTATTTACACAGTTTTTGAAGTGAGTGGCATTTCGAATGCTTTGAAATTTTTGCAAAGCAATTGGTTCAGTTGATTTGAAGCTTTGAAAAGCTTTGTTTTTCCCATTATTAGCATTCACTAATCTTAGATGCTGATTTCAGATGCTTTCTAGCAAAATGCTGGAAACTGCTGTACAGTAAGTACCAGCCGAGTATTTGAATGTTGAGCAGCAGCTCCAATCATCTTTCACTTTGTTTGCTGCACATGTCATGTTGTGGCCAGCTGACCCAAGTTCACTGGTACTTCGTCCACTGAAACTTCCTTTGTCTACCGAGAGACATGCAACATTGAAATAATCACCATATTGATTAGTCTATTAATCATTATAATAACTATATATCATATTTTTGAATAAAATATTACAACATCTGCAGCATCTAGAGTTCACTATAGAACTTTATCTTTACTTTGGTACATCCGTTGTAAGGCACTGATGATGCTCTTTGTTTCTCGAAGTCGGGAAGCTTTGCCTGGTTCACTTATGTTATTTAAGCTCCAAAACCACATTACAAATCAAATAAATGAACACAAATGAACCTCAAGATGCACAGTGATCTGTGAAACCATGATCTGGACTAACATTTCCAATTTCTTTCTATGTTTTAAGGTATTTCAATATATGAGTCACATATAGTGTTGAGAGTGTTACGTACAGATATAATAAACTGAATTCTCAACCTGTGTTTCCTCTTACATTCCTCCAGGTGAAGAGATCACCTCAGGATAGTGGAGCAGGCCATCAGTGGAAGCTTCATGGGTCGCTCTATTGTCTCAGCCTAGTGGTAGTGGAGAGAGCATGAACATGATGTTAATGACTTTACCTCTCATTAAGCACTCATTATCTGGACAGGCACCAGTCAGTGGACAATTGCTGGCACATGGAGCGCCGTAATGAAGCTGTTAACCATATCACCGACAGGTCAGCAGGACACAATGCAGGTATAAAACAAGATCACTAAATATTCAAGAACATTACTCATTATTGATATTGAATCTGAACTTAAACCGGCAGTAACCTGACCTCAGCTGAGCTGAATGACAATATTATTGCCTTTACAGCAGAATTTATCTCTGTTTGCATCATTGAATCAAATTATATTATTTTTCCTGTTTAATTTCTTGTGAAGCTGTATACTGTATAAAAGCACTATATATAAATAAATAAAGAATAAATAATTATAAATAAATAAAAACATATTGATAAAGAATCTGACTGCGATTTTGAATAAACTGTAAAGTACTCTCAAAGATGCACCCCCTTGAAAACTTAAGACTAAAAAGTAGAAAAAAAATTAGAATAAATAAAACATAAATAAAATAAATTGATGATGAATCTGACTATGACGGGAGTAAAATCAAAAAATACTCTCAAAGATGCTCTCAAAACTTTAGACTGAGCAGGAACAAATTTGCAGATAATAAAACAAATATTATTTTGTTATTATTTTTCATATTAAGGTTATCAGCTGCAGCTGGGTTACCGTAAATCAGATGGATCCTACGCTGCATGGACACACAGGCCGAGCAGCACATGGTAAACTCATTTTAATGTCATTATTTGTTTTTATGTTTCATGCCTATTTTCTCCTGTATTACATTTTATATTACGTAAATGTTATTTTTAATAGTAATAATAATAATAATTTGTTTTAAATTTGATTAATTTCTGTTGTTCTGCTTGTCTGTTAAAGGTTGACAGCATATGTGGCCAAAGTCTTCAGCATGGCCAATAACATTGTTAATATAGAGGAAAATGTGATCTGCAGCGCCCTCAAGTGGCTGATTCTCCACAAACAAACACTATACGGCTCCTTTAAAGAGGATTCAGCTGTAATTCAGGGAGAGATGGTGGTAAGCTGAATGTTGTTGAATGTATCCATCTGTGTTCAAAAAAGAATGATGGAATGAACCTGAGCCAGTGATTTATTTCACTGTGGTTTCCAGTAAAGCCTTAAATAATCTACAGCACAAACAAACAAAATGTAACAATGTGACTATATGGAATAAGATTTTTCATGAGGGGGAATTATTTACATTATATACCAGACCAGCACACTGCACTTTATTCTACATTAATGAACAAATTATTACTGAATGTGTAACACAGGGTTCACATGAGTGCTAGAAATCCTTGAAAATGCTTGCATTTTAATGTGGTGTTTTCAGGGTTTGAAAAGTGCTTGGATTTTGGATAGAGTTCTTGAAACTGCGAATGCGTTGCTTTCATAATAATTCATCTTACTGAACAGTTCACTTTTTAGTTTCAGTCACATTTTCCTTACACCGAGCAAGGTCACAGCATGTAAGCTGCTGATGTTTAGGCGGCACTGTGAAACGTAAGAATCAAACTGCCTGCTGAACTCACAATTGAATTACATATTTCAAATCAGCAACAAAATCTGAAATGAAGTGCCCCATAAATGTTTTTCCTTATTCTGAAATAGTTTTAAAAAAGCTTATTTTTCAGGCTAGACCAGCCAATGCGCATGTGTAGTCGTGAGTATCAGATTTCTATGGGAACCGGAGCTTCTAACGGCCGCTACAGTGACGCAATGACTTTACCAATCAGCGATTGGCTCTTTCATTTAGAAGGCGGGACATATTCCACCATATTGCGTGTTGCAGTTTCTCCCATTTATAACAGGAGTGAGCTGTCTGTTTATATATATCTTTGCTATCACTTATAGCCAAACTCTGCATGTTCTGTGTCTCTGTGTGAATGAATGACACGGTTTCGTCTGATATACACAAACTCAGACACACGCAACGTAATTTCAGCGTCTGCATCTCAATATATGAGGACATGAACTTAATCTCCAGAGCTGCTCTGAGAGTCACTTCACCAGCTTTTTACCATTTACTTTGAGAAAAACTACCATCAAGACACACAGAAAAAGAAAGACCTTCACGTCAACCCGTCAAAATAAATGTCAGATTTAACTTGAAGAAATTATGACAGAGATATAACTGTTCTATACTAGAATGCAATTCTCAAGTAATAATAAGAATAAAAAAAAAAAAATTGTGCAGCATCTAATTTGACAAAAAATACAAAAGCAATGTTTTGTTGTAAATGTTTTTCATTACATTTTAAAATATTGATTGAATTGTTACAGTTTTATTAATGAATTTATTTAGACACCATTTTTATGATAATATTGTATTTAATAAAATACAGAATCCAGGAAAAAAAAATTAAAAGGGAACACAGAATTTATGGGAAAATAAAACAGATTTCACGGGGCCCTAAATTAGTTCTTTGGAGTTTAATTGTGAACAAACAAATGATCTTTTCTTTCATTCTCAAGGCTAACAGACATATGGAAAGCATTTCCTTCACAATTAATGGTAAATAAATACCGTGATAAATATCGGTATTATATTTGCCACACATAAAAACATGAAATCTCACTCCAGCTAAGCAAACAAAGTTAGCAACCCTGCTAATTACTTTTGTCTTTAGCATAAAACAAAAACAACTCCACTCAAGTCTGTTTGTGTGGCATTAGGTTGATCTGCCAGTCTTTCTGAGATGACGGGAGGCTGCCTTTTCAGTTAGCATTGGCTTGAATTATAGTTAACAGCCTACTGTCAACTCTGCTTTTTCATCATGTGAGCATCTGCACTCAAGAGCCATGAGAAAGTCAAATTGACTTGCAAATTTGATTTTTGAGAGGAATCAGGGATGGAAATATAACTGATAGCCAATTGTTTGGGTCCGTGTACCTTCGTATAATTCGTTTTTTGATTTAATATTGAAATCTGAAAAATGAAAA
>NW_024875742.1:12009-12131 GCF_018340385.1 Cyprinus carpio
TGTCTGAAGATGCGTTTATAGATGTATTTACAGTTTAATGCTGATCAGAGGGCTGTACGTGCCTTTACATAGCAATTACAAATGTATAATGAAATAAGATTAATGTTTTATACAACATTTTT
>NW_024875743.1:0-153 GCF_018340385.1 Cyprinus carpio
AGTTGGGTTATATTTAACCCAGCATTTTTTAGAGTTTGGGCTGCGTTTCCCGATCATGATTGATCTTAGACCTTAAGAGCATTTTCTACAAGTCATTTTACGATCGTTTGCTATTGTTTCACGTGCGTTTCCCAACAATGCACTTAACACAGT
>NW_024875743.1:1027-2980 GCF_018340385.1 Cyprinus carpio
GTTTGCCAGATAATTGTTTGTCGATGAAGAGAGTAAATGTCGTTAATTGAATGTTGATCACATAGAGTTGACATCTAACAGGGACTTGGGGCAAAATGAAAATGCCCTCCCATTCAGAACTGCGCCTGCTCAGTTAAACCAACTCTGTCTTAAGACTGTAACGGCTAAAACCGAAATGTGTGAAAATTTGAAACTTAAAAAGTGTTTGAAATGTAGCTCGCATTAGGTCTACTCTAAGTTATCAAAGATTTTCGTTATAAGATTTTTTTCAATAATGCTTTCCTCATCATCAAAACCAAAAAGCATTAATCGACATTAATGCCACTCATACAATATCCAGAGAGCACCAACAATACGATTTTCTCATAATACCGCAGTCTATGTGCCTTTTTTGTTATTTTATAATTTATATTATGCAACATTACATGCTTTAAAGCACAATATCATCTGATTTAATGTGAGGAAGAAAGTATATAATCATGTAATTTACCACAGTTGTAAAGTGCTGGGAAAGCTTGAAAATGCTCCTTGAATCTGCTTGAATTTGACTTTGTAAGAACCCTAAACACTCTTACAAAGTCAAGAAACAAAGAAACTTTGTTTCTATTTTTTAGAATTAATTTGTGAAGGAGGGAAGTGAGTGTATGTGTCCGACGGGGAGTCGGCTCCCACGTTTTGGGAGCATGGCCCCACCACAGGCAGCGGCGGGGTTTCAATTCTCTGACAGGCGTCATGGTGTAAATAGATTTCAGGCGCGGGGGGGGAGAAGGTTGAGAAGCGGTGGGTAAAGAGGTTGGACACGAGAAATGGATAGCGCACCGTATGAAACGCGGGGGGGGTAGGGGGGAAACAAGGGGGTTAGCAAATCGAGAGAAAGAGGCATAGTGATTAACAGTATTGGTGTACACCAACCATGCTGCCCTTGTCGACACCGTCGAAAAGGTGGCGTTTAGCAAAGGGTGACACCATTTAATCCCAAATGAAGTGTTGATGCGGAGGACTTGCTCGGATTATGGTAAACCAGTTTCACCTATACCACGATTAGCCACGCCGACTTCCACGGGGCACGCGAAGTCCTTGCACCTCGATCCATGTGGGTTACCTCACGGTCAGCTAGGCCGGCTTGTATGTTTTATTTGGTCCGGCAAGATAACAGTGGATGAACTGGATTTGTCCTTAAGGGGGCGACATGAGGAAGGGGATTGACCGTAAGGTGTGTTGCCACTACAAACAACATGCAGTGTTTGTTAATTGCGGCTGAGGGGTTCATATGGTCCGTGCATGTCCCCAGGTAGAGCAGATAAGTCAAATGAAAACCTTTAAGGACGGGGCAACCATGTAAATGAAATGGTAAAATCGGAATGATCGCTGGGATAGTCCTCAGACGTACATAGTGCACCTGGCCGAGTGCAGTGCAGACAGGGCGACGGCGGCGGTTACAGTAAACGGTGGCCGGGCGCGGGCAATCGTTCCTGAGGAGATGAAGGGAGGATGGTTACTGTGGGTGAAGATGAATAGGTTAGAATACATACTGTGTTGTGGACACAGTAACAACCTCTTGTTATTTTGAAAGTGTGATGGAGACTGATTTGACGATTTGCTTTGAAAACGCCCACTGAAGCGAAGGCTAGAACAGCGTCCTTCACATCAGCAGCACAAAAAGGTTTGGTTTGCGATTTAAGTCAACGGACACAGGAAGTGAAAGTGATTTCTCGGAATGTATGTGGAGTGCAGTATTCCGCTAAGTGTTTTTTCCAATAGATTATAGTTCAGTGACATTAAATTTTTTGATAAGCAACAAGAATTGCGGAGAAAGTCGTATTAGAAGAGCATTTTCCCTGATGTGCTGCAGTTCATTGTACAGCAAAAATATATAGGATGAAGGGGTGTTTTAGCAATAAATAAGATACGTCGAAGAAATACGTCCAAAAGCCACTCGCGGATGGAAGCACG
>NW_024875743.1:3294-3418 GCF_018340385.1 Cyprinus carpio
AGAGCCCAGTTTGAGAATTGTTTTTTTGTATTTATTTCTGTGTATGTTCCTACCAGAGCAATCGAAAGAATGTGTTTTTTAGATACATTGAGTCATGTATTAGCAAATTGTAACACAGAGGATG
>NW_024875743.1:3569-15167 GCF_018340385.1 Cyprinus carpio
TGAGATAATCTGGTATCTCTAGTGAGGTTGGATAGGTTCTATGGATACAAGCACCAACTTAATCTTTTTAGGGGATGTTCTATTATCCCAGTTGGTTTTTCTGACCATAGTCTAGTAAAATGTGATGTGACAGTGGGCTCTATTAAGCCAAAAAGTGCTTATTGGCACTTGAATAAAAATCTGTTATGTGATCTTTTTTTTTAAAGGTATTTTTAAAGATTTCTGGATTGATTTTAGATCAAAGAAATCTTCTTTTCAATCTGTACAACAGTGGTGGGATTTTGCAAAAACACAAGTTAGACAGTTATGCCAACATTATACTTTTAATGTCACACGAGAACGAAAAGGTGCAATTGAAATGTTAGAAAAGGAACTAAAAGAATTACAAGAACTTGCTGATGTCACCGGAGAGCTGACTGCTATCAAGAGTTTTAAAGAGAAAAAGAATGTTTTAAATGACTTGTTAGATGTAACTGCACAAGGAGCTCTCGTCAGGTCAAGATTTCAGAATATTGAGTTGATGGATGCACCTTCTAAATTCTTTTTTAATTTAGAGAAGAAAAATGGGCAAAAAAGGCTTATAAACACTTTACGTTCTGCGACTGGAGATGTGTTATCAGATCCTACTGAAATCAGAAACAGGGCAGTTAGTTTTTATGGAAAATTATATGAGAGTGAATTAACACTTGATGAAATGCAGGATGAGAGTTTTTTTGAAAATCTGCCTCAAGTATCTGAAGAAGTAAATGTTGAACTTAGTAAAGCTGTCACTTTAGAGGAATTAGAAAAGGCACTTCAGAGTATGGAAGGTGGTAAAGTACCTGGAATAGATGGGCTACCAGTTGAATTTTATAAGACATTTTGGACAGAGGTGAGCCCAGATTTATTGCACGTAATAAATGAAAGTTTGGTCAATGGACAACTACCTTTAAGTTGTAGAAGAAGTATTCTCACATTATTGCCAAAGAAAGGTGATTTAAATGAGATAAAAAAAATTGGAGACCTGTAAGCTTGCTGTGTACAGATTATAAAATACTTTCCAAAGTTCTGGCGAGTAGATTAAGTGAAGTTATAAGTCAAATTATTCATCCCGATCAGACGTACTGTGTTCCAAGGAGACAAATTTTTCATAATATTTCCTTTATTAGGGATATTTTAGACATAAATAAAAAGTGGATCTCCTCTTTTGAAAGGAAAACGGAGAGCCCAACTTAAGCAAACACTGACCTCAATAATGGTTACTTAATTGATAACAAAACTAAAACATCAACATCTAAAGTCAATTCTGTTAGTGATGCATGAAGCTGGTGATGCTGTTTGTGGAGTTGTTTAATCATCCTTTCCTGAGATCTTGAGAGATTTAATGTCTTCTTCTATCTTGTGTTGATTTCATCTATGGCTGTGGCTGAAGTCAGTTGTAGTTCTTGTATTTCTGCTCGCTTTTTTTCTGTTCTTGTTTCTCTTTCTTTTAGTGATTCAGTTTGTTAACAGCAGATGTTCTTCAATAATGCTCAAACATCACTCAATTACTAAATTAATTATCTCATTACCTTTAACACTGCTTCAGTGTTACTTTTTTAACACTCTGAGTGTGGATTATATAAACACTGTGAGTGTTAATTTAACACTGGGGGTTTTACTGTGTGACACGTTGACCGTGGGATTAGCATGAGCGTGTGTGTGAGCCGCTCAGACCTACTCGACTGGTTCCTGATGGCAGAATAATGAACGAGTTCAACCCAACATAGCTGCACAGTTACTTTCCGAGAGAGAACAGGTGGATATCGAGCGGCTCATGCAGAATTGTAACACTGATTTTGCACGTAGAACAATAAAATATAACTTTGTGTGCTTTGAGACTGGGCATAAAATCGATTTGCTGTACATTTCATGCGACGGGAGGGGTTGTTGAGGTGGGGTGGGGGAGGTGCAGGGTCGCGGGGCAGCAGCGCATTTATCATGGGGGTCGCAGGCTAAAAAGTTTGGGAACCCCTGCTTTAGAGGTCTCCAAGATGGTGAATCTAGATTGTGGGTTTATCTTATTGGACCAGGAAAAGGCATTTGACCATGTTGAACATCACTATTTGTGGAGAGTTTTAGAGGCTTTTGGGTTTTGTCAAGATTTTATAAATTGTATTAAAGTTCTTTACAGTGGCATTGAGAGTATTCTGAAAGTGAACAGTGGTTTATGTGCTCCTTTTAAAGTTCATAGAGGTGTCAGCCAGGGGTGTTCATTGTCTGGTATGCTCTACTCTTTGGCAATAGAGCCACTTTTACGGCAAATACGGGTCAAACTTTATGGTTTATGTTTGCCAAACTGTGCAAAAAATCTTATATTGTCAGCTTATCCCAACGATGTCATAATTATGATTAGTAGGCAAAGTGACATACAGGTTTTGTCAGGTTTACTTAAAACTTTTAAAGGGTTATCTTCTGCTAGTGTAAACAGGAGTAAAAGTGAAACTTTACTTTTAGGTAAGTGGACAGGTGGGAAAAACCATATCTCCCTAAAGGGTTAGGTTGGGAAAATCAGGTTTTAAATACTTAGAGTGTATAGCACAGGATGAGTTAACAGTAAAAAAGAATCAGAGGAGTCACTGAAAGAGGAAGGGTCGCTCGAATAAATGGAGATGGTTAATTCCAAAAATGTCATATAGAGGGCGTATATACACTATAAATAATATAAGGGCACTGTGGCATAGGGTTGCAGTATGTATTGATCCTCCATCACATCTTGCTAGCAAAAATCCAGGTTATTTTAGTGGATTCCCTTCTGGGGATAAATTCTGTGACTGGGTCCCACAGAATGTGTTATTCTTGCCTAAGGAGGAGGGTGGATATGGTTTAACACATCTTCAAAGTAGAGTAGCAACTTTCGGTTCCCAATTCATTCAAAAAACTTCTTATTGGTTCAGTTGAATTTAGATGGTGTGCTGTTGCATATATGATTTTACGTAATCTTGAGAATCTGGGACTAGATAAAACTCTTTTTTTTACTCGACCCAACGAAATTGAACACTTCTGGATTACCAGTTTTTTTTATAGAAACCTCTTTAAGGTGTGGAGTCTTTTTGTTTAAAAAAAACCCAGAGGATTCAGAGTCACTTCATTGGCTATTAGAAGAGCATTTAATCCGTGGAGCACGTCTGGATTTGTCTGCCAGTGGACTTTACCCAGGACTTAAAGCGTTAGTTCACCCAAAAATGAAAATTATGTCATTAATGACTCACCCTCATGTCTTTCCAAACCTGTAAGACCTCCGTTCATCTTCGGAACACAGTTTAAGATATTTCAGATTTAGTCCGAGAGCTTTCTGTCCCTCCATTGAAAATGTATGTACGGTATACTGTCCACGTCCAGAAAGGTAATAAAAACATCATCAAAGTAGTCCATGTGACATCAGAGGGTCCGTTAGAATTTATTGAAGCATCGAAAATACATTTTGCTCCAAAAATAACACAAATTACGACTTTATTCAGGATTGTCTTCTCTTTTGGGTCTGTTGTGAACGCGACTGCTGTGACTGTTGACGTACAATGCTGCTGACGTGTTTTCTGGTGCACCCAATAACAAAGATAACACTTTAGCAGCGTCGTACATCAGCAGCGTCACTGCAGTGTTGTGAACGCGCTCACAACAGACCCGGAAGAGAAGAAAATGCTGAATAAAGTCGTCATTTTTGTTATTTTTGGAGCAAAATGCATATTCGATGCTTCAATAAATTCTAACGGACCCTCTGATGTCACATGGACTACTTTGAAGACGTTTTTATTACCTTTCTGGACATGGGACAGTATACCATACATACATTTTCAATGGAGGGACAGAAAGCTCTCGGACAAAATCTAAAATATCTTAAACTGTGTTCCGAAGATGAACGGAGGTCTTACGGGTTTGGAACGACATGAGGGTGAGTCATTAATGACATAATTTTCATTTTTGGGTGAACTAACCCTTTCACAAGACATTCACTGACAGTAAAATCACCACTTTGGGACAATTACTGGAAGTATCAGGACTTGATTTTATGAATAATGAGGCAACGACTCAACATCTGGGAATGCGATCAACCCGTCTAGTTGCGCAGCTATTGCTGAAGTGGCAGATGCTTCTTAATACAACAGAAAGAAAGTGTTCCTGTAGCTCAAGTGGTAGAGCATTGAGTTAACAAGCGCAAGGTTGGGGTTTCAATCCCCGGGGACACATGATAGGTAAAAATTGAAAGCCTGAATGCACTGTAAGTTGCTTTGGATAAAAGCGTCTGCTAAATGCATATATTTAATTTTAATTTAAAAGAACTTTGTTGACTGAGTATGGTGATGGTCGCTGTGAACCAGATCCTGAAGACGCTTTTCCTTGTCTGTTTCTTTCAGTGAAACTAGAAGAGGTTTCTGGAGTTTTTTTTAAAAACTGTTGAATCCCTCTGTGTAGATTTATTTTCTTGTTCTGGGAGAACTTTGTATAAGTATTGTGTTGTTATTCTTAACAAAAGATTGTTAAATAAGAAAATGTAATCTCCATGGCGTGATTTTTTTTAAATTGAATGTGGATAGAAAACCTGAGTGGAGAGCACTTTATAAACCACCGTTGACGAAAAAGACAGGTGACTTACAGTGGAGAATACTTCATGGCGCTGTGGCCGTCAATGCTTTTATTTCAGTTTTAAATCCAGAGGTTGATGCTGAATGCCCCTTTTGCACTGAGAGAGAAACCATCTTTCATGCATTTGTAAAGTGTGCAAGATTGGAGCCTTTATTTCTGCTTTTAGGAAACATTTTTCAGAGGTGTAATGAAACTTTTTCTACTATGTTATTTATTTTGGGTTTTAAATATGTGTTGAAAAAAGATTTGAATGTCAGTTGTTAAATTGTGTTTTAGGCCAAGCAAAATTGGCTATTTATATAAGTAGAAAAAAGAAAGTTTAACAAAATTTGGGACAGAATGTAGTTGCAATGTTTGCAAACATGGTGAAAGCAAGAATATTGATTGATTTTGCTTATTACAGGCATATGGATGATCTCATTACCTTTGAAGGTATTTGGTGTTGCAATGAGGCTTTGTGTTCTGTATCTGAAGGTGATTTGGTTTTTGCACATTTATTGTGAGTTGGGGTTACTCTTAATATTTATGCACATTGTAATTTAAATGTACTGTAAGAAATGTATTTGTAATAAGCAGGCCTCTCTCTCTCACACACACACTCTCTCCCCTCTCACACACAAACTTACCTGCGCCTCTCTCTCTCTCACCTGCCAAACACACACACACACACACACACACACACACTCTCTCTCTCTCACACACACACAAACATTACTCTCTCTCTCACACACACACACACACACACACACACACACACACACACACACATACACACTCTCTTCTCTCTCCCTCACACACACACACACACACACACACACACACTCTCTCTCTCTCTCTCTCTCTCTCACACACACACAAACACTCTCTCTCTCTCTCTCTCTCTCTCTCTCTCTCTCTCCACACACACACACACACAATCTGACGGGGTTTTTGATAATCTAGATTATTTGTGCTTTTATTCCAGAGGCTGACATACAGAGCAAAGATGCTGATACCTCTCTGACGAAAGCACATTGTGATTGCTATACAGGAGGCCAGAGAGATCTGTGCTAGATCAGTTACTGTAAGTAGATTTGTTTCTGCGGTGATGCAGGTTGGTGCTTCATTGTACATGCACACTGCAGCTAAATTTGTTTATCATTTCATCTTTTGCTGCTAAATCCTGTGCTCACATTCACGAGGTTGCTGCCTCTAAATCACCCCTATAACATAACAGTAGGTATGTGACCATTTAATCCAAGGCAAAACAAAATGTTTATCTCACTGATTTTCATGATAATGGTCTTGTAAACAACTCTCTGACTGAATCATTTACTGGAGCCCTCATGACAAAAGTTATCTAAAGGGTACAGAGATTTGTCAAGCATACGAGGTGACAACACCACTTGATCTATATTAGAGAATTTCTCATGAAGTCATAAAAATATTGCCACCCCTAACCACCATATTCATATTCCAGATGAGATCCTCAACATATATGTATTACAAATAAAGAGAAGTGCTCATTCTGAAAACTGAAAGATTTCTGTAATATTGTTTTTTATTAGTACAGTGAGACCAACTCCAATATATATCGCTTATCCTTCCCCTGAAAAAGACCATTAACATTACAGATTACATCTGAGTAACAAAGATTAATTCACATAGACATATCTAAAAAACAGTGCAAAATCAGGTGATTTGGGTCGGTGTTTTGGCTGTCTGATGCTCTCTCTGTGTCGATTGGGGAATAGCAACATGGCGGCTCGAACACTTACAATGTCTTCATAAGCCTAACGGCAGCGCCAGTGAGCAATCAGTCGTATACAGATCAGTGGACAGCACATGAACCTTCAGGGGTTAACCACGATAGTCCATTCAAACATGAAGTCTGTCATCATTTACTCACTATCATGTTATTTAAACCTGGAAAAAAAAAAAAAGAATGTAGGTAACAAAACAGGTTTTGGTCTCTACTGACTTCCATAGTTTTTTACATACTTTCTTCAAAATATCTTCTTTCTTCTCGTACAGCTTTGGAACGACTTGAGAGTGAGTAAATGAGGACGAGAATTTTTCAGTCCCCAGGTGAACTGTTCCGTTAACAGTTGATTATGCGCTGATGTTGAAGGATGCAGATCTAAGAAAGACAAATTATTTTACTTTTCACACTGTTATAGAGTCTGCATGAAAGTATCCGGAAGGCTGTGTCTTTTTCTTGGGGGGGAGGTGTGGAAGCTGTCCACAACAGTGACGCAAATCCTTACGACTGATTCTTGATGATTTCAAATATGCCAGGGCCGACTTAGAGAACAAAACTCAATAAAGGACATATCTGGGATGACACTTCCTCACAACATGAAGGTCCAGTCAAAGTCAACAAAGGCATCAAAAAGAGATGTTTTTCTGCAGCAACATTCACCAGTACTCACTCCAGAGCCAAGTGTAAATAATGGAAAGAATTACAGATGTTTGTGGTGTTTATCGATTGAGCCGGCAGAGGCGATCCTGTTTCTATTGTTTGCTGTGTTGTGTTTGAAACAGGCGGTTTCCATTCTGGACTGTCCCTGGACTTAACATCATCACTCACTAGAGGCGACAGCTTATGCCATTAACTGGCGCCAGTGAAGGCAAAGAGACTTTGATAAAGCAGGAGAAGCAGTGCACTGGCTGAACAGACAACAGTCTCACTATATGGAGGATCTGGCACCACACAGGTACACCACTGACCTCATCATTTAACGTGAACAGACAGGGGAACAAGTGCTGGGACTGGCCGCTGCAGGACAGGATTTGAATGCTTTTCTGTCTTTTCTAGGCGACCATCAGCGTAGTGTCTCCAGGCTGTGGCAGAGTATCGCATCGCAGGTGAAGGACCAACAAAACTTCAATCTGGGCGGTGGAGCTGTCTGTGTGGCGGAAGAGAACCAAACCTGTCAGATATACTATCAAAAGAGCCGGTCGCACATCTTACATGGTCACACTGGGTGAGGATTAACTCATCTACTAGATTCCGATTGTTTGCTGCTCATGCCAGTTGAAAGTTTTTGTGGTATGATATTAAATGAAGAATTATGGGAGTCATAATTTTGTATTCTCTCTCGATCAATATTCCATGTTTGGTCAGGTGAAATCTTTCAGGTATCTCTCTGTTAGCATCATGGATTTGGTTATTCCTGATCGAAAGTAGTATGCATGCATTTACTCAACAGGTGGAGAGATAAACAAGGAGTTCAATGTAACTGCTAGGAGGAACTGGAAGGAAACACTCTCTCAGTGAGTGTTCATGAAGCGTTTATACAGTCACCAGCAAGATTAAAAGCGTGTAACATCTAATCTGGGGCGTGCTGCTGTTTTCAGGTTCTGGCGGCTGGCACTAAATGAAGACCTGTTGAGAGAGAAATCTGACTGTACTTTCTTTGATCTGACTGTTAAAATGGAGAGAAAAACAATGAAGAGGGTAAGATTGAGTTCATGCTCTTTCTGTGGCAATTTCCATACATTCTGAGCTAAAATGGAAACCTCTATAACACTTCATTATGTGCTGCTTTTTAAGTACCACCATTTTTTTTTTAAGCCGTATGGAACCATTACCAAGTTACAAACTCACTATAGTTTCATGTATGTGAACAAAGTCCTAAAAATCCTACCTAATATAATTCTGAGGTCAGGAACTCAGACTCAGGTTCAAACCAAAAGCTCTAATTAATGAAAACAGAAGATGGAGCAAAACTACAAAACCTGTTATTAAAATCTTCTCTTGATCTCCATCTTCACAGCTACAAAAGTGATAAAACCGATGCCACCATGACTATTCTGGACGTTGGTTTACCGACTGGATTTGAAGTTGAAGAAAGTGATCTTAAACAGGTAGTGTGATGATAAACTGATGCAGTGATGTTTCTGTATATAGCAGAGGAATCTTAACATCATCTGCAGACAGGACATAAAGGCAGTTTGATGCATGTATGTTTGGGGTTATTGTGTTCTTATTTTGTCCTCCGTGTTTCAGGGGAAGGAGAGATTACATCGGAAATATGAAAACGAATAAAGTTCTGTCAGCGCGGAAGATCACTCTTCTCTCACTTAGATACGGTATCAGCAAACTGGTCGGAGGATTTCGTAAACTGATCAATCTTTTTTTCTTTGATCAGGAAAGTGCTAATGTTTTATATTATATGAAATTGAGTTCTTCTTCTGGTGGCGGACAAAGTCTTCATTAATATCCAATACTGCACATCCCTAAAGGTCCATGTCACTGCATGTACACCTTTAAGTATATTGTGGGGCAATCATATAGTTGTATTTCACATTAATATCGATAATCCCAAGAGAAAGTACATACATATGCCGTATGGCTGCAACCAGTGGTCGAATGTAAAAAAAAAAAAAAAAAAAAACGATTAGGGGAGATGTTGTGGTCAGGTATTTATTTGGGTGGGCAGCAGGGCTCCCATAGATATCTTACACAATGGGTACCAAATTTGTCTATATTTAAACACTTTTGGTTTTGTTTTTTACAATTGAGTATTAAATATAAACTGTTTTCTGTTGGAGTGTATACTGGTGGGAATTTTGTTGTTAATTATAATTAAATTATTTTTGCTTTTTTTTTTTTTTTTTTGCCGGCATTTGGCTGGTTAGGCTTGTCATGGACAAGTAGGTGGCAGCTAACTCCTGTTTATAAATGATTAACTAGAATCATTCAAATCAAAGATTCATTCAAACTGTCTATCAATTAGAACCAAAAACAAGTGGCTATGTAATGAAGGATGTTGAGTCACTGGTCAACTTAATTCATTCAAAAACATATTCATTCAGGATTGAAACACCACAGTGATGCTCTGCACTACTGTATAAAATTAATAGCACATATGAGATTGTGAGTAATAGCACAAGAGTGCTTGTGTTTTAATTATAAAAATAAATAAAAATTTAACTTGTAAGGGTTTTTTCTTGCATTACTTGAAATAAAAAGGCATTCTAACTACATTCTAATAGGCTTCATCAAGCAGTGAATGCTTTTAGACTCTTGTTTGTTTTTGCAAAGTGAGTGACGTACTCAATTATGTCATCTCTCATTATCATCTCTCCATCCCTCACAGTCACACATACAGCACAATAATGTTATATCAGGGGAGCTTGCGCATTAATTATTATACATCAATTATAATTATTATAAGTAGAGAATTTTAATATTTCTCATTTGTATGATAACTTTTGCGTAATACACAATACATTATTAATCTAAATGGGATGGGAAGGAGGATGGTGGTTTTACAGAGGGGATGGTTTTTGTCTTTTTTTTTCTTCAACAAGGGGAATGCCATCCCCACTCAGTTCAAGCCCTGGCTGTAACAAATTTACATTTTGTTTTATGTCAGCTATGCAACACACAAAATTGTCTTTTCAGTGTAAATGTAACTATAGTTTAATTTTTTTATAAGATTATTATTATTATTTTTAATAGTAATAGTAGTGGCTTGTGCATTTGTTAACATGGACAGTTTTCAGTGTAAAATATGACATGTAATTATAATTTTGCATTGGTTTCTGTATTATTAGGTTTCTCATAAAGAGAAAAAAGTAATTTCCTTCAGAATGCACCAGCTGTATAACGTGGGTCTGCTACAGCCTGCTGCAGTCACAATATATGAATATTACTCACCAGGTGAGCTGCACACACACTCGCCCATCTTCCTAAATGAACAATTAAAATATATAATTTAAAATGATTTACAAATGAAAATAATACACTGACGTAAGGGAGGGCAAGGAATAAATCAATACAAATTGCTCTGCTATAGCAGATTTCAGCACAAGAGCAGATGTTTGTAAAATGCAGAAACGTTGGTTGAGTCAACTGCACTGCTGGTAAAGGCTTAAGGTGTGTGGACCACCTGCTTGGGTTGGGATTTTCCGGGAAAAGTGCTAGATGGCTGTTGTAGGTGTCTGTAATTAAAATGCATGTGTTCGATGACGAATGTACAAAGTTCTACCACCTGAAAGGACAGGATGCTGCGATCTTTACAGACTCGGAAAGGAGACTGTGCCTGGGTGCAGATGTTATTACAATCATACATCCTTTATATTATTTTTATTTTTTATATAAAGCCATAACAAATGGTCATTAGAGCCAAGATACCTCTCCATTTAAATAGGTTTAAATGTTCTAATTCATTTTACCGGACTCTAATATATTTCTTTTTTTATGACATGGAGGAAAATTTTGTTGGTTTGTTCATGAATGTTTGTGTAAAAAAAAACAAACAAACCAAAAAAAAAATTCAACATCTCACAACACAGAGACTGCAGTTTCCAGTAAGAAGCAATTCAGTCGAGAAGAGGATGGTTTGAATAAGTCTGTGAAAGCTGGCATGGATTACAGTAAGCACACGTTCTACTTCCTCAGCATTGAGATCCAGTCTCTCAGCTCTGATATAACACCAATATAACACGACTGTTTTACAGTTTATAAAGTCACAGTGGTGGGGATGGATCTGAAACAGGACTCTGACATCTATGACATGAAGGTGGAGCTGGTGCTGAAAGAAGGTACTCTTTATTAATTTGTGTCCATCTTAAGTATATAGCCGGCACTTATTATTTTTACTATTATTGTTACCCGTGAAATGATAACATTAACTTGGAACTTGATTTTGTTCTTTATTCCACTAGTGCAGAACTCACACCGTACACATTTTGGTTGATTGGTTGTTGTTTACTTGTAGTTTAGAATTCTTTCATGTTTATATGTGCATACATGTGCGGTCAAACTGTAAAAACAAAACAGTTCACAATTAATATTTAGCAATGTTTCACATATCACATTTGCATTAAACATTATCGCATGTAATACAATATGTATTTCTGGAACAGTCTCTTGTGTCACAGACTTGCATTAAACTTTGTTTACTAACTATATGCAACATGTTGCATGAATATTTCAACAAGTAACTGTCACGAAACGCACACAGACAGGTAGATCCATTTGCAGTGTTTTATTGGGATAATCCA
>NW_024875744.1:0-5726 GCF_018340385.1 Cyprinus carpio
TCGGCCCCAACCAATGAATAAACTAATGCCTAATGATGAACTTACCGATCTCTACCTGCCACACTTGCATTGCTGCTACCCTCATCTGGTCACAGGCCTCCTCCATGGCTTGGATGAGGGGTACCTCAGTCTGGAGAAGGAGATCATATACCTTCCACCGCCATGCCGAGAAAAACTCTTCTAAAGGGTTGAGGAATGGAGAGTATGGTGGAAGATATAGGACGGTGAAATGTGGATGTTGCAGAAACCAGTTCTGAACCAGAGCAGAGCGGTGGAAAGACACATTGTCCCAGACAACAATGTATTGCATATGATCGATTTGATTTGCTGCTGTTATGTTGTGCAATTGGTCCAAGAATGTAAGTATGAGTGCTGTGTTGTAAGGGCCCATATGGGCATGGCGGTGGAGGACCCCATTCTGTGTAATGGCTGCAGAGAGTGTTATATTACCCCCACGTTGCCCTGGGACATTGACTATAGCCCTGTGGCCAATGATGTTTCTTCCCCTCCATGTTCTCGTCAGGTGGAACCCAGCCTCATCTACATAAATGAACTCATGCTGGATCTCCTCTCCATCCATTCGTAAAACTCTCTGAAGAACAGTGTCAGGCATAATTGTGTAGTTCAGTGTAGATCTAGTATACATATTACAGTACAGTAAAATATTATGAGACAGTATGCAAGATCACACTGCTAAAGTGAATACATATCTCTGCATAATCATGCCACAGTCGTTTCACCCTTTCGGAATTGCCCTCGAAAGGCACTCGATTACAGTTTTTTCTGAATGCTTAAGCGCTAATCGTGATTCTTGTAGCACAATTTCTAAAACTATTAATACGTATAGCAAAACCACTCACTGAGTTTGCAAAACTAAAAGCACAAACACTGCTTTGCACTCAGTTTGCAATTTTGTAACACACACTTTGCAAAACTGTAGGCACAATTCACTGCACAACACTCTTTTTGCAGAACTTTAAACACAACTCACTGCTTACACTTAATTACCAAATTTTCAACACACTCCTAGCAAAAATTTATACACCTGATGGCTATCATTAACACTATTTTGCCAACTGTCTGGCACAATTGCACATGTGGAAAACTGTTGTTAGAGATAATTAGATCACGCACTTTGCAAATCCGCCAACAGCACCATAACTCAGCCACCGGTCCGCTGTCTGTGTGGAGTACAATGGAGGAGCGCGAGCACGTAGCAGTCAGAGTGCGACGACGTGGAGCCTCCGAGGAGGGCCGAGAAGAGCGGCCGGGCCGGTGCCACAGCGAGGCGTCGGGTAGAGGGCCGGTTCGAGCAAGGCGGCTAAAAGGAGGCGCACGACTGAGGGCTCGAGGAGGGAAAGAGGAAGGGTACGAGGTAAGAAGAGTCAGAACTAGCCTACATGATGCCCTCAGAGCTACAATAGTGGACCATGTCCATCAACCATGGGGACGAACCTGACGGGAAGCTGGCCAAACCGGTTTCACGCTTAATTTGAAGCTGCTACACTGTGGCAAGGCATCATTAGGGACATTCGAAATGAGAATCCGTACGTAATTTGTACGCATTGCCATACTCTAATGCGAAACCACAACAGTAACATACATGCAAAAATACTGAAATTGTTACTTTACAGACGTGCCAGATGTCCAGGATTGTTGGCGGCAGCGGACAAGGAATGGTTCACTTCTGAGCAAGAGACCCGTATAGGAACATGGTGATTGCCAACAATGCAATAAGACTGCGCCAAATACAGCAGAGCGCATAATTGATAATGAACCATCTTTCAAATATACACACGCCCCCCCTGTACCGCATTTCTCGACTAAAGTCGTTGTAGTGCAGCAAATTTCCAGAGTTCCTTTCAAGAGAAACACAGAACGTGTAAAGCAACTGTCGATAGGACTAATGTGCAGGTAAGCTATAGTGTCATGGGTTGCATTTGGAAGTGAATACTGTAGTGCGTGCATGGGCCTGATGGGTTGCATTTTGTTTGTCTTGTCCAGAGAGTGATGGAACTAAGAAGCAAGATGGCCAGGGACATGAGCTACTTTTTTGTAGCCTGAGGTTGGTTTTTAACCTCAGTAAAACCAGGAGACGTGCATAGGGAACAATAGCTGGACACCGTGCCCATCATCAATGTCCCAGGGACCATGGTGGTAACATAACCATGTGTGCCAGCTATAAGCCAAAATGGTGTTGTTCACCATCATGCAACCATAGGCCCATACCGAAACACCTGCACCACATTATTTGCATTCCTGGACACCTTACATGACATGCTCACTGTGTTCAGAGACACAGAGCATACCCGATATGTCATCATATGGGACAATGTTAGTTTCCATAGGGCTGCTTTGGTCCGCAACTGGTTTACATACCACTCATCCTTCATGGCACTCAACCTCCCTCCATACTCTCCATTCTTAAATCCATCGAGGAGTTCTTCTCTGCCTGGTGCTGGAAAGTGTACAATCGTCATCCTCATCAACAGGTAGCCCTTTTACAGGCCAGGAAATGGAGGAGAGGCATGTGGAGATATTGACTGTGGGGTTCAGGCATCATGTCAGGCGTCTGGAGTTACGGCATTCAAGGATTGTGTGATATTTTCCCTGGTGCCTTGGACTGGAGGAATTGCATGCGATGTGGACGAAATTTTGTGGCCGGACCCAGAAAGACGACATGATGTAGGCTGATTGTCTATTTTTTTTCTTTTTTTTTTTGTGAAATTACTATTTTGTGTTCTGACTTTGTCTTGGTTTTGATGAGTGTGAATAAACACCAATACTTGAAGTTTGGATCCTTGTATGTTTACATGACACTATGACAGAAGTATGACCTCAAATTGACATCTGTACACAGAGAAAGCAAAAGCCAGATGTGTTTTGTATTCATACCATCAGTGTGTAGTTGGCACATTGTGTGCTTAGTAGATGATGGCTTGTGTTTACTGTTTGATACGAAAACACCATTTTTATCGAATGTGAAGAGTTAATCTAGCTGTGTTTGATTTTGCAAGAGAACTACAATGTTTTGATAATTAAGTGAAAGGTTGGTTTTATGTGTGTGTAGAGTTTTGCAAAAATAGCCAATAGTTACAAAAAATGTGCTTAAGCAATCAGAAAAAAAACTGTAATTTGCTTCATTTGAATATGTTTTTTTTTTTTAGGGTGCGTGCCAGTGTTGATGTTGAGACCTGATGGATATCGTTGAAACTGGCGTGGTTATTGACAATGTTAGCTTTGAGCTGATTGAGTGTTATAGCATTGTTGGCCAAAACCATGTTTACTATCTCCCTCTCTTGCTGTTCTGTGAACATAGGAGGCCTTCCCCCTTGGTCGTTCCTGACCCTCAATCCTATGTAGAAAAAAAAAAATAGTATACAATAGTATACAATAGTACAGTAATTTCACAGGAAAAGGTAACAGAAGTGCTGATAGTGCATAGAATACAGTACTGTAAGCAGTTTACTGAAACCGTTGCAGATGGTTTTTGATATGATGATTTTTTACAATACCTATTTTCCAGTTGAAATGTTCTTATCACACTTGCCACTGTGTATCAGCTTAGATTTGGCTGTACTCGCAGTCCAGCCTCCCCTCAGGCGTCAGGCCGTGGTTGACAACGTGGTCAACCAGTGTTGAGAGCGAATCTCATTTGTCAGATTCAGTCCTCTTGAGCACATTCTTGTCTTCCTCTTCCTCTACCTCCAGCATGGCCTCCATCTCTTCCCTCTTCCTCTGTTGATTCCTCTTCCTCCCTTCCTCCTCCTTGTTCTCCTCGCTTCTCCTCCTAGTCTTACTCTTTCTCTGACTCTTTCCATTATGCTTGAAGACCGATGAACTCACCTGCTGCTTTTTATAGTGCTTATACACCTGATTGGCGGTGTCTACAATTAAGCAAAACAAGTAATTTGCACACCTGATGACTGTGTTGAACCAATTGGCTGGACAGTGCGGTAATTTGAAAGTCAGTGCTTTTGTATTGCAAGGAAGTGACTCATGATAGATTTTTGTGTGTAATGTATGTTAAGTGTGGTTTAGTGTTTTGCAAATCACTGTGTGTAGAGTTTTGCAACAAGTGTGAGGTTGACAATGTGCTTATAGTTGTGCAAATATGGGCTGATGTTTTGCTTCTTGAGTATAAGGTTTTGCTAATAGTGTACTACTTTTTAATTTTAGTGTGTAAGCAATCCAAAAAAACTGTATATATATATATATATATATTGTATATGGTGTGTGTGTATATATATATGTGTGTATATATATATATATATTATGTATATATATATATATATATGTGTGTGTGTATATATGTGTGTATATGTATGTGTATATGTATATGTGTGTGCCATATGTATGTGTATATGTGTGTGTGTATATATATATATGGTGTGTCTGTGTATGTATATGTATATATACATATATGTGTGTGTGTGTGTGTATGTGTGTGTGTGTGTGTGTGTGTATATGTGCATGTGCATCTCGTCTTTTTCATTAGACTGACTGCGTGATCGGTCCTTCGTTGCTAGGGAAAACTTTTGGTCTTGGTGCTTATTTACTGCGTACAGTCTTACCCTGGTAAATACGTGCTGAAGTGGCGTTTTGGTTTTGCGTTTGCCTATAGCGGGACTGGCCAGTTTCGGTTCTGCTAAATAGGGAGGCGCGTGACCAGCTGACTTCAATCACAGGTAATCAGGCAAATATATAAGTGGTAAAGTGTCACCGCGGCAGCCCTCGTGCGAAGACCGAAGAGTGTAAGGACCATCGACTCTACCTGCGCGATTCCACCGAGCAAGGACACCAACAGGGCACTTGAGTATTGCTTTACTCCCCTTCAAATTTTTGTACAGCTTGTCCTCAAATACTTATACTGTGCTTTCAGATCTCTAATATCACTACTAACACTCGGAGAGCACGCTATGTACATCGAAGGAAGGCCTGCACGACAAATCTACGGCCAGTCCCTCTGACCTCTACTACTACGCTCTCTATTCCAGTTGGTCTCTGGAACTGCCAGTCTGCTGTTAACAAAAGCAGACTTCATTTCTTCTATTGCTACTCACTCAACCTCATGGCACTGGACTGAGACTTGGATCAAACCTGAAGACACGGCGCACTCCGCAGCCCTCTCCACTAATTTCACTTTGTTCCCACACCCTCGTACGACTGGGAGGGGGTGGAGGTACTGGTCTCCATATCTTGAAAGACCTTTCAACCACCACCTACAGTTAACGGTTCATTTGAATCACATGCTATTACTGTAACCCACCCTGTTAAAATCCACTTTGTGGTCATTTAATCGGCCCCCAGGTCAATTGGGAAACTTCTTGAGGATTTGGATGTGCTGCTATCCAAAACTATCCTGAAGATGGTACTCCTCTGGTACTGCAATTGGTGACTTCAACATCTACCTAGATAACCACCCCAGACAGCTGCTGACTTCAACACTGCTCGCCTCATTTGATCTCATGCAGTGTCGACTACAGCAGGACCACAAATCAGGCAACCAACTGGACCTCATCTACATGCGCTCGTTGCTCAGTGGACAACTCTTTAGTTGCTCCACTGCACACCTCAGACCACTTCCTCATTACTGCCTAACCTAGCACTTACTCCTGAAGCGGCACACGCTCCAACGCAGGTTCACCTTTTGACGGAATCAATGCTCACGTCTCTCCATCTCGCCTATCCTCTGTGGTTTCATCCTCACTTCCTTCACTCTCGCA
>NW_024875745.1:0-131 GCF_018340385.1 Cyprinus carpio
ACAAAAGTCCACCAATTCACTATCTCAATAAATTAAAATACTTCATAATACCAATAAAAAAAATCATTTTTAGTGAACTTTTGGCCTTCTGGAAAATGTGTTTTACTGTACATGTACTCAATACTTGATAG
>NW_024875745.1:266-332 GCF_018340385.1 Cyprinus carpio
CCTTCTTGACAATACCACATAGATTCTCTCTGGGGTTCAGGTCTGGTGAGTTTGCTGGCCAGTCAA
>NW_024875745.1:450-596 GCF_018340385.1 Cyprinus carpio
TCTCAATCCATATCTTGTGAAGTTCACTCGAATTCTTGAATCGATATTGCTTGACAATCCTCATAAGGCTGCAGTCTTTTTTCCCCACAGTTTTTCTTTCCAATCAACTTTCTGTTAACATGCCTGGATACAGCACTCTGTGAACA
>NW_024875745.1:884-1078 GCF_018340385.1 Cyprinus carpio
ATCTGAGTGCCTTGAATTTATTTAATTCACAAGTTTCACAATTTGAGTTGAATTACTGAAATGAACTTTTCCACGACATTCTAATTTATTGAGAAGCACCTGTATGTTCACCATACAGTATGTTTATTGCATTCAGTTGTCATGTCTGTTTGAAGGACAGCACTGGGCAGCATGTTGAATAGTGTATTTTGTCA
>NW_024875746.1:0-185 GCF_018340385.1 Cyprinus carpio
ATTTACTCAATTGAAGAATGCAGGTAATCAAACAGTTGGTGGTTCCCATAGTATGGAAATACATATTATGGAAGTCAATAGGAACCACCAACTGTGTGATTACCAGCATTCTTTAAAATGTATTTTATGCTCAACATAAGAAAGCAACTCTTTCAGGTTTGGAACGACATGAGGGTGAGTAAATG
>NW_024875746.1:279-377 GCF_018340385.1 Cyprinus carpio
CCAATGCTCCACTGCGAACTTTAGTAACAAAATAGCTTTGCTACTGAGTCGCTACATTATATTACTCATCAACTAGAGGAGTGGTTCTCAACCCGGGG
>NW_024875746.1:453-527 GCF_018340385.1 Cyprinus carpio
TAATAATTCACTTTAACCCTCTGAAGTCGATTAACGCATATACGCGTTTTGGGGTATTTTCTCCTGATAACCCC
>NW_024875746.1:1150-1293 GCF_018340385.1 Cyprinus carpio
CCAGCAGAGATCATAAACATGAGTGAGTCTCTTATTTATTTATATACTTGTGCTAGTTTTCACATAACGTGTAAACATTCTACTAGTTAGACTTTTTCCAAACTATAATTCCTGACTAAATGTATAATCAAGTGAAATATTAT
>NW_024875746.1:2261-2336 GCF_018340385.1 Cyprinus carpio
TGGAGGGAGTTGCCATGGAAACGGGGCGGCAACTCAGCTGACAAGTAGCAAATCTCTCCGTCTCTCACTGTTGTT